>NC_056743.1:843585981-843788481 GCF_019279795.1 Protopterus annectens
ATCTGCGTTTTCGGTATTCTCGTCCCGTCGGATTCCGTTTCGGGCAAACGCGATTTCGAGATTTTAAAGGTGACCCATATATATATATATATATATATATATATATATATATATATATATATATTGCAATCCTTTTTGCCAGTAGTATACCGGGAGTCTAGGCACAGTGTGGAGGGAGGGTTGTAAGAATAAAGGACGAGATGGACAACACACATGGAACGTTATGGTAAGAACATAAAATAAAACGACCACAAAAACGAAACTGCCTTAAAAACCAGGTAAAATAAAGCTTAGAAATGGACCGACAGCTTGCAATAAAAGTTTATTATGCCACTCAGCAATTCGACAATGCACTTAGTCCAAGTCACGAAAATAAGTACAGACAATTCCACTACGGACCAAAACAAATTAACCTCAAGCGCTTTCACCCGGGGCCTCCCAGGCTTTGTCAAGATACCTTGTAAAAATTACTTCACTCTTTTATACAATTCATTAAGAGTGAATAATGATTCAATTAATTGTATAATTGTATAATTGGCAAGTCAAAGTCTATTTGTTTTGGTTCGTAGTGGAATTGTCTGTACTTATTTTCGTGACTTGGACTAAGTGCATTGTCGAATTGCTGAGTGGCATAATAAACTTTTATTGCAAGCTGTCGGTCCATTTCTAAGCTTTATGGTAAGAACATAACTTCTTTATGTGATATCAGTCTCACCTTTATTCTGACTTCTGACACTGCGTCCCTAGCAACAGAGCTCTTGGGTGGCTCAAGGGAGAATATTCCTCTGGACCATAGAACCAAAAGCTGCTCTACTCCTGGAGGCCAAATCTACTTTATAATGAGTGATGAAAGTATGGGGTTGGCCCAAAGAGCTGCAGCACATATATTATCCAGAGGTAGTCTAGCCTGGAAAGCTGCAGAGGTCACAAGAGATCTAGTAGAGTGGGCTTTAGTACCATTTCGAAGGGTCTTATTATTGGAATTGTAAATATAGAATATACAAGATGTTAGCCATTTGGATAATGTGACCTTAGAAACTGGATAGAATTTCCTTGTATCTGAGAATGAAACAAAAAGTTAGTCTGACTTCCTGACTTCTGAAGTCCTGTGTAAATAAAAATGTAATTGTCTATGAACATCAAGTAAGTGCAAAGAATATTCTCCTTTTATTTTGAAAATTGGTGAAGAAAAGTGGAATGTCAATAGACTGGTTCAGGGTATTTTCTGTAACTACCTTGGGTAGGAAAGATGGATTGGTGCGCAAGGACACCATATCTTTGTGAAAGGTTAGATATGGGGGTTTTATGGACAAAGCTTATAATTCAGATACTCTTCTAGCAGAAGTAATTGCCACCAGGAATAGGGTTTTCCATGAGAGATACTTCATATCACATATGGCGGAAGGTTCAAATGGAGGTAATATAATGTTAGTTAAAATGAAATTTAGATCCCAAGGAGGTACTGGGTGTTTAAGGGGAGGCCTTAACATGACAGTGCTTTTCAAAAAGGCTTTGCAAAGTCTATAAGCCATGATTGCGTGGTCATTATCTCCTATATGAAAATTAGAGATTGCAACTAGTTGCATTTTCACTGAACTTGCTGCTGCTCCATCATTGAAAATATCTGCCAAACACTGAAGAATAATATGAACTGGTGCTGTAGTTTTTACTGTTAGCCCATAGTACAAATTTCTTCCACTTGCTTCTATATAAAGTTTTCGAGTGGATGATTTATGAGACGATACAATTATATGCTTGACTGGAGAGGACAGGGATGGAAACCTGGCAATTAAGGGAAATGATGCAGCCAAGCTCTTAATCTCAAATTGTCTAGGTTGGGATGAACCATCCCCGATGGGTGTGTCAGAAGATCTGGAACCAGGTCCAGAATTCAAGGTTCGCCCTGGAGATGAGGCTGAAGAAAGGGAAACCACATTTGACAAGGCCAATAGGGGGCAATTAGGGTAATGGTTGTCTCCAATAAACTTGCTTTCTGTAGGGGCTTTGGGATTAGAGGAATAGGCAGAAATACATAAAGTCACATGGGCCAATCGTGAACAAGTGCATCCCTTGGTGACCCCCCCATTGGGGGATTAGGGCAAAGTAGTTGCTGAATTTGGCATTGTCGGGTGATGCAAAGAGGTCAAAGGAAGGCTGGCCCCATTTGTGGAATATCACATCCGCTATCTTTTGACTGAGGAACCACTTGTGTGGCCATAAGATGGCTCTGCTCAATTTATCCACAATCACTTTGGATCTCCCCGGTATGCGTGTTGCTATTAGAAAGCGGTTGGAGGCTATCACCCAATGCCAGACCCTGAGAACTTCTCGACAAAGTGGGTATGACTTGGTTCTGCCTTGTTTGTTGATGTACCATACTACCGACATGCTGTTGGTCTGAATTGCAATTGTCCCTGTGTGAAGAGAGTCCTGAAATGTTTGCAATGCTAAAAACACTGCTCTCATCTCTAGAACATTTATATGCAGGTGACCCTAGTGGTCTTGCCAGATGCCTTGAACTGTTTTCCCCAGAAAATACCACCCCCCCTATCTAGGAAGCATCCATGGTCACTGTGGCTAGAGGGTGTGGGAGAATAAAGGAGCTGCCCTGTAGAACTGATTGTGAGTGGAGCCACCATTGTAGATCTTTCTTGCAGGCCTTGGTTATTGTTAACTTGTGGGACAAAGGAAGTTCCAAGATCGACATCTGAGCAAACAGCATCCATTGCAGTACTCTCATATGGAGGCGAGCTAGAGGAACTAGAATGATGGAAGCAGCCATTTTCCCTAGCACTTGTAGAACCAGTTTTGCAGTGGCTTTGGACTGTTTTATGAGTGTCCTGACAAGATGACTAAGATCGTGTACTCTTGTCTCGAGAGAGTCTTGCTATCTGAGTGATGGTATCTATTTCTGCTCCTATGAATCTTAATGATTGTGATGGTTGTAGCAAAGATTTCTCATAATTTATGGTAATGCCCAGAGAGGAGCAGAGTTGAAGAACATGATCTCTTGAATGGAGTAATTGATGCCTGGTCGGGGCGGATATAAGCCAGTTGTCCAGGTATGGGAATACATGGATTCCCTTGATTCTCAGGTGAGCCACCACTAATGCCATACATTTGGTGAACACTCTGGGGGCTGTAGTGAGAACAAAGGGTAGAGCTCAGAACTGAAAGATACTGGCTGCCAGCCGGAAGCGTAAGAACCTCCTGGACCATCTGTCCATTCTGATATGGTAGTATGCATCTTTGAAGTCTATAGAGCACATCCATTTGTCTTTTCACAGGAAGGGAAGTATCGACTGCAGTGTTACCATCCGGAACATTGTCTTCTTTACCTATTTGTTTAGGTTTCTGAGATCCAGAATGGGTCTCCAGTCCCCTGTTTTCTTTGGAGCTAAAAAAAATATTGAGTAGGTGCTGGATCCCTTCCGGTCTGCAGGGACTTCTTGGATGGCTCTTTTGTTTAGCAACTTTTGAATTTCAATAGTTGCTTGTTCCTTTTGACTGGGTGGAACACCTGGAACAACTTTGTTTTTGGGGACTGGAAGGGAGAAAGGGATGATGTATCCTCTGGATATTATGTCCTGCACCCATTTGCTGTTTGTTATCCTTTGCCAGGTTTCTCAGTGCAGGGATAATCATCCGTCGACTGCCTCCAGAGGGAAGCAGTCAGGCATTCCTTCAGGAGTGCTGGAAAGGTCTCTCAAAGAAAGATTCCCTACAGTCTTGGTTTTGTGGAACCCCCTGCCGTGAAAGCGAAGTCTCCCATTGTTGTTCCTTCCTTTGCCCCTAGGTGAACTTTCACCTTGTGTGTCCTGATAAGACCTCTGTGATTTTCTGAACCACATTTTTCCACTACCTTTTTGGCCCTTGAGAAAGGGTTTGGTAGGAGTGGAGAAATGTACACCAATGGCAGACAAGATCCTACCTTCTTGTTCACACCCGGTGAGTGTTTTCTCCATTTTCGGCCCAAAGAGGGATGAGCCATCAAAGGGGGTGTTAATGAATGAAGACTTGAAGGGCTCAGCAAAATTGAAAAGGTGCATCCAAGCTTGTCTCCGGAGAGAGATACCTGAGCCTGCTGCCCTACTTGTTCCATCTGCTGCATAAGAAATCAGGCCTCATGGAAGAACTGACTACTAAATTTAAGGTAGTGAGTTGAGCATTGACTTTATCTGTCACTGCATCAGCTACGGCTCCTTGAAGGGAGTCTGTTAACTCTTTAATCAGATTCCTCTGAAGTCTTGTAAAGTGAGTTAGTAATTCAGAGACTGTAAGGCAAAGGTCACTGATGTGAAGACATGCTTCCCATATCTATCCATAGTCCTGGAGTCTTTATTAGGAGGATGGATAGAGGTGCTTGTTTCAGAGAGTTCCTTTCAGGTGGCTGCTGCCACTACCATGTCATCAATTCCTACACCTTTTGTAAGGAAATTTTTGTCTTTGGGGACAGTGATGCATTTATTTGGCCTCCTAAGAGTAGAATCGATGGTATCAGGGGTCTCCAAAGCCTTTTGAGAGACAAGGTCGATAAGCTCATCAAAAGGTGGAGTAACCCAAGAAGATGAAGGGTGAGATGCAAAGGCCTTCAGGAATACTGACTCCTCAGTGGAGGGGGGGGGGGGCTGCCAATCACCTCTTTGTTTCAATAGTTCTAGGTTGTCTCCAAAGGAGACATCTTCAGGAGGTGATCGTGGGGACCCTTCTGTCTAATTGAGGTCAGCATCAGATGTGATGGACTCTTCTGGGGAGTCTAGATGTTTCCTCTTACATATCCTTTTCCAAGGGACCTCTTCAGTGGGATACTCTGGAGACGTTTTAGGAGAGGGGGCAGTAGCCTAAGGTATGTCCTGAGTCCTATCATCTCTGCAGACCTGTGGAGATGGTGTGTGAGAAAACAAAGGCACCTGGCATAAAGAGGAAGGAAGAACTGAAGAAGATTGAGTCTCAGACTGTGAAGAAGTCAAGGCCTTCCTTATTAGCTTGAAGGCAGACCCTCCCCACTCAGAAGAGGTCCCCTGATCCGGCAAGCAAGTTGTTGGTGCCGAAGGTCTCTCCAGGGCTGAAGGCGGCAGCTCTGAAGCAGAGGTAGGAGCAAAGCTCACATGTGCCAAGGCCTCCGATGACAAAATCTGCTCTGAAGAAACCTGAAAAGTCTCCATGGACCTGACAGGGGAGTGTCCACTCCTAGAGGTCTCCTGCTCCAAAGGCAAGGGAAACGCTTGGGGCTGATGTTGGAACCAGGGAGGTTAGGAGTCCTGGAGCTGACACCGACACATCCTGTACATCAGAATCTTCCAGCTCTGAAGCAGGAGGACAGATCGGAGAAGGAATTATGGCAGGAGAAAGTTTTTTTTGTCTGAACCGATTCCTTTGGGCTTGGATCTACAGTAATTCTGGCCAAGGCATTTGTCTTTAAAAGTCTGTCCATGATCCTTTTCACATCTTCATCTGACAGACTCCTGGTGGATCTAGTGGATAGGGAAGGGGATCTTGAAGGGGCCAAAATCAGAGAAGGGAGCCTAGAAGAAATCTTTTCAACTGAAGGAGAGTGGCTCCTGTTGTCTCTGCACTGAGGATGTTGTCGATGCCCATGCAGATTCCTGCTCCAAGGAAATACTGGAGCCAGGAGTGAATGTCAGTTCTGATGGAGCTTTCTGGATCTGTCAATTTTGGAGCTTTCTGCTTTGGCTCCGATGAGGATCTCAGATCTGGTGAAGGTCTCTTTGGTGGTTTGTCTGACTTTTCTGCAGATATAGCCTCAGAGGAAGGCATTTTCAAAAGGCCTCTCAATATTAATTTGTTCTTACATTCCATCAAAGCCTGGTGGTTAAAATTATGGCAGATGGAACAAGACACTTGTAAGTGTATAGCCCCTAAGCAATATACACACAAAGTGTGTAAGTCACTAAGGGGCATTTTTTATTGCACTTCTCGCACTTTTTAAAGCCTAAAGGCTTGTTGTCTTTTTGAGACATTATCAAAGAAATAAGGAAGACAGAGGGATAGACAATCACTCTCACTCAAGACAATTTAAGTCCTGTAACTTAAAAAGGACTTAAAGGTACTCTCACACAGAATAAGGTTTAAAGTTTTAAAGTTTTACGTTTTAAAATTTTAGTAACAAAGAGAACAATGTCCTCTAACTTAAACGGATGTTCCTAAAATGCCCTCCAACTTAAAAGGACGTATGGCAACAAGAAAGCGCTAAAGGGAAATAAATGTATAAAGAGAAATATATATGAGAAGTATAAGAAATATAGGAAATATGTAAGAAAATACCTATCAAAAAATTTATACTTGGTTCAGAGCTATGACTGACTAAACCTCTTTGCTGCATGGTAAACGAGATCTGAGGTAATCAGGAGGAGGGATTATGGTTAAAAATGTAGCCCACGAGCTTTGCTGAAGGCCTTGAGCTGGAATATTGGCCGAGATGGATCCGACACATTGGATCTGACCCCCACAAGTGAGAATAAAGGCAAGATTGACAGCATCACATCATAAGTTATTGTAAATCAAAATTCCTTGTACTTTAAAACCGCTATCTTGAGAGTTCTAAGTATTAAAAGGGGGAGAGGTGCTGTATCAGGTATATGAATCCATATCTTGCATTATTTCAGTTACAGTACTGAAAGCTGCCATTAGATGACATATGCAGATTTTTTTTTTTTTTTTTTTACAGAGCAAGGTTTGGATTGGGTGCAGTTACTTTTGGAACCTGTTCAAAGAAGTTTGTTCTTGTTCATTTTGATGAAGTTGTTCTTTGAGCTGATGGGTAGCATAGTGGCCCAGTGTTTAGCACTTTTGCTTCACAGCAAAATGTTTTCTGGTTCAAGAGCTGTGGTGCTTTCTGTGTGGAGTTTGCATGTCCATGTGGGTTTTCTCTGAGTGCTCCTGTTTCCTCCCACATTCCAAATACATGCACTAGGTGGACTAGATACATTACATTGACCATAGGTGTGAATGTGCATGTGTGTGTGTGCGGTATGGACAAACAACTGACGCAGGATTATATGTGAACTTTGGTTCTAGAAATTATCACTGTTGATGTGACACCCCAACCTCTTGTGTAAAAAAATGGGAAAAGGGTTGTGGCTGGGTGGATGGATAGATGGGTGGGTGGTTCTTGCAGCTCATACTATGTAGTGTAGGCCACATTTAAAGTCTGAGATGCATTAAGGATGTCTGATTTCTCAAACTAAAATATAAAAATATCTCACATTGTATTTACCTACTTTTCATTGAAATAAGACATGCAAAGTGCACTTTGGCTCAAAAACTGCAGCCTTAAAACAAAAATAAACACTCTCACCCTCTCTTACTCTCTCTCTCTCTCTCTCTCTCTTTTTGGACTGACAAATCAATAAAATCTTCTTTATGGCTTTAAGTTTAAATGGTCTAAATTGGCACTACATTTACAGTCACATGTGTGCTGGTGTCCAGTAAAGTGTTTTGAGATGTGCATAGCACCAGTTGTAGCTACATAACACTTGTGATTATAGTGAATCAGTGGTTGTGGAACTGTGGGTAACTTGGGTTCTTATGAGAAATGGTAGTGAAGAGAAAGAGACAGAGTAAAGTAGATGCTCAAATGACTAGTAAGAAACAGAACTAGAAAACAAACTGAATCACGAAAAACCAACTAAAACAAAAATTAAGCCCCGAATCCAGGAGCCAGCAGGGCAAACCTAACCATGAGTGTAATAAAAAGCACAGTCCAATCCAATATTCAGTCATTGTAAAGTAGCGGAGACCAGTAATCACCAAAAAACACTTTGAGAACTACAACAAGCGCTTTTGTCTCTGTCAATTCAGAGACTTTATGAAGACAAAGCACCATCCGGAGACACACAAAATATACCCCAACCCCAATTAACACATATTACCAAGCAATCAAAGCAATTAATCCTACAGGATCAATTAACCCATCATCTAAGACATTCATAAGAGCTGTTCCCAAAAATCATAAAACATGCATAAGGTTCATAAATACACAACCTTAATAACAGCAAAACCTAATCATGTATCATAATTACACACACATAATACAATAATATAAAAATAAAATGATTAAAATTAACGCACATAATGAAATCATATACTGGAAAAACCAGTAATAAAAAAAGTAATAAAAGACAGTGGTAAAATACATGAAATACGTTCAAATCTACTAGCATAAAAATATATGAATTTAAATCACAAAAAAGCGATCATTTTTCCAGTGCTCTTAATTTTATAAAACAGGCTAGGGAAAACATGTCGTCCCGCCTGGCCAGCAAGTGGCATTTAGTCTTAACTGCCATAATGCCTCCATTTTTTCCAATTGCAAAGGCCATGGTCCCCCCTTGGGTCTCTCCTTAACATGTCAGTGATGACCAACTTGAATGAATGACTGACATGGTCAATACAATGCCTGGCTAAGGCATTTGTTTGATTTCTCAATCTAATGTCCCTCACATGTAAAGTTAAGGGCACTGGAAAGATGATCGCTTTTTTGTGATTTAAATTCATATATTTTTATGTTAGTGGATTTGAACATATTCAAGAAACAGAACTAAGCATCTGTAAGCAATTATTTATTGCCTCAGAGAAGCAGAAGACACTTTTAGAACTGTTATCACTTCTAAGACTCTCCCAGGCTTCCCAAGATTTTCCGAAGTATGAGGGAATGTGGCACCCTGAACAGTTGGTACATTCATATGGAGTCACATCATTAACTTTCAGGCTAAAAGTTTTTATTAGAAAGTCTAAGGTTTTAATCATTCCATGTCCCTGATGTTTCCTAATTTTTTTTCCAGCTTCAAGTGATGAAGCTTAGTTTAGTTGCCGACACACACCAAATCACAGACTGCATCATTCCAGACTGATTTGAGCAAACATTTGTTATACCATTAGATGATTCACTGTCATTCATAATACTAGTTTAGTTTTGCCCAGTACCAGCTGCCTATGATTCCCCTGGGAATGGTATATATTTGTACCTTTCATATGGGTAAGCATCTGTGTTTCTGGACATAGAGAGACTTTCAATCTCTGTAATGAAGGCCTGTTAATCACACTGGGCTCTTTGATTAAATTATAGCTGAAGAATGCACTGCATATAGTACTTAAAACCGTCAGAGGCATTGTGAATAACCAGATACTTTAATCAAGCAGAGGGCAGCACATGCAATTTCCCAATCTTCCTCTTTAGTCTTACTGACACAGTGGCAGAAGAAATTGTGTCAGTTTTCTGAATGTTACACCCTTGACTGTTACTACCATCTATAAACATGCACTTTTCATCTGCTTGGGTACTTTCAGTGAAATGCTTTATCAGTTCTGAGAAATGCCACTAAACTTATACCATGAATCTAGCAGAAAGGCAGAACTGCATGGATGCAGCAGTATATAAAGTAAGCAGCTGCATACACATGACTGCTGAATAACACAACAAATGCCTTACTCATACAGTCTAAGATCAATAAGAAGTACCCTTCAGGAGTGAGGATTGTATTTATTTTTCCACTTTAACTCTGTGCCGTGCAACAGAAAGCCGACTCCATGCACTCTTTCATCCATAGAAGACACAAAGAGTGAAATCAGTTGTCCTTGTCATTTTTCTTGTAAGACGGAAAAGCATTATCTGAAAGACTACCTCCTGCTGAAGAGAAAGAGAAAATGTGCATCTTCTGTGCTAGTGCTTTATACAGAAAACATCAAAGAAGAGAAACTTCTAGCTGTAGTATTTAAACTAACCTGTCACATTAACCAGCATGCATCAGGTCACATAACTGACCGTGCATGCCTTTTGCCTCCAACTTATATTCATTTTGTTGGGGGAGGGGGATTAAAATAGTCTGTGTAGCTGATTCATCAGAATCCATGTCAGCCAGACCCAGAATGCCCCAGTCAATTTCTGTCTAATGTTTAACATAGTAGATTCATGCCCTAGAAAAGGACCTGAATCATGAAAGCAAACCTGTTAGCATGAGATATAAGACTGTTTTGGTTGGGTGTCTCTACAGTTATCATATAAGTAGTGTAGACAATGGAAATCTTCTGCATCCTGCAGGGCAATGTCAAGTGCGTTTCTTGCAACCAGAATCTGTTTTAGTTACATTTGCAGCACCTTAGCTGTCACATAAATGTCAACATAAAATATAATAAAGTCCTTGCTCAGGGTCAAATCAGGCACTATATTCAGATGAAACGTATTAACCAAAACCAATGGATGTTAGAAGTTCAAGTCTATTCAGACCAATCCATACATGAGACAACCATAATAATGCAGGCAGTACAATGTGTGTAGAAACGCAAACAGGAACACAAGCGAGTCTTCAAAGATGAAATAAATATTCCAAACTGGTAATCTAAAAAGTTGCCTCCAAGCTAATAGCAGATTACTAGATGTCTCTTCAGACCAAGTAAAGTACAGCCTTTGAATCAGGAACTTAATATCATTCAGTATACTAAAAGTAACAAATCCTTTATTAACATATGTTCGGTAAGCACTTTCGCCAAGCGGCTTTTTCAAACCATTAAAAATTTAATAATTTTTTAATGGTTTGAAAAAGCCGCTTGGCAAAAGCGGTGGTATCGTTATTTACTTGGTACATTTTTTGTCACATAAATGTATTACGAGTGCGATGTTGTGCTGTTTTCTTAGTTTCTTTCTGAAGATTAAAGTTTTCTAATGGAGAGGGTGGCACTTTTGCTGAGGTACAGGTCCTTGAAAATTGTTAAGGAAGTCTTAAGTAAATGTATTCATTCTGTTGTGAGTTTGACAGGGGCAGTGCTACTATCACAAAAGTCACATCCAAACTGTAGGTTCCTGTATGTTACAGTAATGTATTGAAATGCATTACTCAAACCCATGATTCATATGAGCATATATACCAGTGCTAGGTCAATATAGCTTAGTACTGCAGTTTTAACATTATTTACTCTCGCTCCTTGGGCACAGAAAAAAATAATAAACACATCACTGTAATTCGCTAATCACTGCATTGTAGGTGATCATCTTATTACAGTTAGATCTACATTCCCCACCCCATCCCTAGCTCCTTTACTGAAGAGCAAAAAAAAAAAAAAACAGATGTTCCACACCCACCAGGTAACCAGATGCATGACACGCTATTGGCATGCCAACTAGGTGACCAGTTGAATGACAAGTCCCCCACCCATAGCCGGCCTTAGGCATAGGCTAACTAGGCGGCCGCCTAGGGCGCTGGTCTAGCAGGGACACTTTTTTCAGTATTTATTTGATGTAGGTAGCCAGGATGGGGGCACCAGATGGTGTGGTGGTGGGGGCGCTGTGGAGCTCTTTTGCCTAGGGCACCAGTTGACCTAAGGCCACTCCTGCCCCCACCTCAGCCATTCCGGTCCCGTTTCTTTGTCTTGCCCTCAACCCTCCTTCAACATATTTTATTAAAAAAAAAATAATTTCTTCTTTTTAATTCTGAATGAAGAGCATAAGCTTCCTAAGCTCTAGGTTAAAATAAAACTGCACAGCAAAGAAGGTTCCATTTTCAGATCTTTATTGAAGATAACCATAAGTGCTTTCATCAATTATAAGACTACTTCAGATCAGGTTCAGATTGGCAGAGCAGTGGTGCAGAGGTTAATGTTGTCACCCCCCAACAAGAGTTTCATTGGTTCGATTCTTGGTTGGGGGTGCCTTCTGTGCTGAGTCTGCATGTCCTCCCTGTGTTCGCGTGGATTTCCTCCAGGTACTCTGGTTTTCTCCCATATTCTAAAGACACTCGTCTGGAACATTTCTCCTCCAGCCACTGCTAAAAATAGGCACTGTGCTAGTCGGACTTTCCCAGTCAACAAATGTTAAATAAATAAATCAAGCAGTAGTAACATGGCTTTTTAGTGTGGGGTGTGGGTTAGGTTGTCTGCTTGAATGGATTCAAAGTGAGCGGGTATTTCTTCTTATAAGTGTGTGGTTGGTACAAAATATCCACCTAATTTGCATGTAAAAGTGTGTGTGTCGCTGGTGGAAAAAATCCACATAATTTGTATGTAGAGTCCTAGGCGACTACTATCCCTAGATCTTCCCTGTCTTCAGAATCTTTTAAGAATACACACTAAAATACAAGCATGTTTCAGAATAATATTTATAAAAAATTATCAGTTTCTTTATTTTCGCTTCTTATGGAAAGTAAGCAAGTAGCTAAGTCTTTTATGGGAAAACAAAGATTGAGCATTAGAATGTTAGAGCCTGATTAGTGTCTGTTTATACAGGGCATCTCATATAAAAATGGTACAATAATATTTGTGCCCACTTTTATGGAGCTTTAATACCAGGAAGTTGTAGTGGACAGAGATGTTTTGTGTGAGATTAAACAGTGACAGAAAGAGAGCTTTTACTCACTGCTAGTGAATTCCCTCAGATAGTTTCTATGTGTAAGCTTATTTAGTGGCAGAAGCAAATAATATAACAGAAAAAAAAGAATCAAACAAGTAAAAATTCAGGAAATTCAGTAGAGTATCCCACAAGGTGAAGTAAGTAAAGTTGTGAAAATCCAAAAATGTACACTCAGATAAGTGTCTTCCCCACAGATCTTCCCTTGATGGAATACTGTTGCTATCAAGAAGCTGGTGCCATTTTTAAAGCAACCAGATACTAAAACCATATGAAGCTTATACAACGGGGAAACTTGAGGGTGCAAAATAATAGAAAATACTTAGAAATGATTTAAAAATGAAAATTATTAAAATAACTATAAAAAAAAAAACGAATTAAAAGCAACATGTCTGAAAGATACAAAGTTAGGCCATGCCGAATCCTTATCAGTAACCATAAAAAACGTTAAAAGCATGACGATTCCTTTTTAATGAGTCCAGTATATACATGTAGTCAGCTGGCTGGTGCCTAAAGGTGGCGGTCCCAAATTGGAATTTTGAGATACTATAAAGGTGTATGTGCTGACTTGTTGAAAACCCTACAGTTTGGTTCATTGGAAGTTGTGGTCAGTTCTCTCCATCCGTGATGGTGACCTTTCAGGGTCTCCTTCTTACTGAGCATGGTTCTTAAGTTGAGCATTGTAAGATAGTTCCCTTTCCTCATTAGTAAAAAAAAATGGTTGTGGTTAATTTTCCTAAGTTGTAACACAGTGTTGATGGAGCAGGCTGCACTGAGTATTAGTTTCATGTAGACATTTAAGGAAATTTGCCATTCAGCTTGTCTTTTTTCCAACAATTAATTTTTATTGCCATCAAGTTCAGTTTTAATTATGTTGCTTAGAACATGAAAATTAAATTTGTTGTATCCTGGATTAACTAGGTTAGTGGATACTTGCTATTCCACCAGAGCCATTCCTTGTGTCGGTACTACAACAGACCAGGCAACCATTCCTCGACCTAGGGTAGGCAATAAGAAGAGTTATAAGTAAGAGTTTGTGTGTGTTTGTGTGTGTGTGTGTGTGTGTGTGTGTGTGTGTGTGTGTGTGTGTGTGTGTGTGTGTGGGTGTGTGTGTGTTTGTGTGTGTATACACATACATAATGTATATGTATTCATAAAATATATACATAGAGAACTCTTGCTTATAACTTTTTTTGCCATATTATTTGTATTTCTTGATAACTCTTGTTAGAATGATTACTTGGTCCGTTGTAATACTGACACGAGGTGTGGTTTTGGTAATATAGCAAGTATCAGCTAGAAGTGCCATGCACATACTCCTTTACCAAGCAATACTGTGATGCTCTGTAGTCCAAGATGTCCCATCGAGTGCAACTGCACATGGACCTGATGGACTGACATTGTGAAATCACAGCATCAAACCACCTCATGGATTGCTAAGGCCAATAGGAAAAAAAACATCCATCGTCTTTGACTGCTTGGATGATTCTTCTCCTCCAGCTGGCTAGAAAGTGCTAGGATTCCAGAGGGCACAGCCAAATACTTACTGGACTATTTCTTCCTTTGGCTTTGTACTGTTTCTAATATTTTCCCTTCTGATGCAAAAAAAAAATAATGTTAAGCTTGCTTATAAGATTATTCTAGTTGTAAAAACTACTGTTTGGCTTTTATTTTTAGGGATCCATGATATAATTTTCCACTGCAGTCATTTTAGGATCTCCCTTACAAGAAAGTTGCATATCTGCTATCCCCTTTTCTTTTTCTGCTTTTACCATTAGTCGTGGCTGTTATGTTATCTCTTTAATTTTCAGTAACTGCATTTTCACTGACTAGTAGTAAGAAACTGGCATTTCTGGATACATTACCTTTCATCTGATCAGTCGAATCCCTGAGATAACCCTTGACAGTACTGTATTTTGTTTTTCTGTCTGCTTAATTTAATTTTGCAGGACTGAAATATTTTTTTGCCTGACTGAATTATTTTATATATTTTCTGGCATTGCTTTCTGTTTTCATCTGTCCTGAAACAGGTTTTTCTGTCTATTTAATTTTCACTGAATATTGTGGTCTGTCTTGTCCCTCTGCAGTTAGAGAGGTTATTGCTGTTCTCACCTCTTTGTTATTCAATATGTGCCTCTTAGCCTAGAGGGTTTCTCTCTGCTTTAAGTGTTAGCCACATAGCTGGGAATTTATTTTCTGCTCAGTATCTGAGTGGTTTGGCTGGCTACAACCAACTGTATTAGAAACTGAAGTTAAGTACAAACCTGCTGTTTTAAAGATAGTACTGTATTTTATTTTTCTATCTATTTAATTGTTTAACTTAATTTTGACTGACTAGAATATTTTTTTTGCCTGACTGAATTATTTTATATATTTTCTGGCATTGCTTTCTGTTCTCATCTGTCCTGAAACTGTTTTTTTTTGTCTATTTAATTGTTTCACTGAAAATTGGGCAGCCACGGTAGTGCAGCGGTTAGCATTGCCACCTCACAGCAAGAGGTTCTCTGGTTTGATTCTCGGATGGGGTGCCTTCTGTGCGGAGTCTGCATGTCCTCCTGTGGTCGCGTGGGTTTCCTCCGGATGCTCCAGTTTCCTCCCACATCCCAAAGACATGCAGTAGGTGGATTGGACACTCTAAATTGGCCCTAGGTGTGAGTGTGTGCATGTGTGTGCCTTCTGTGGAAGGTTAGGCACCGGGCTGGCAACTCAACACCGTAAAACTCCCCTGCCAATCATGAGCGGACAGGTGATCCGCTGTGGCAACCCCTAACCGGGAAAAGCCAAAAGAAGAAGAAGAAGAAGAATTGTTTCACTGAATATTGTGGTCTGTATGTCCCTCTGCAGTTAGAAGGGGTTATTGCTGTTCTCACCTCTTTGTTATTCGATAGTTAACTCTTAGTCTAGAGGGTTTCTTCCTGCTTTAAGTGTTAGCCACATAGCTGGGAATTTATTTTCTGCTCAATATCTGAGTGGTTTGGCTGGCTACAATCAACTTTATTAGAAGCTGAAGTTAAGTACAAACTTGCAGTTTTAAAGATAGTACTGTATTTTATTTTTCTGTCTATTTAATTGTTTAACTTAATTTTGCCTGACTGAAATATTTTTTGCCTGACTGAATTATTTTATATATTTTCTGGCATTGCTTTCTGTTCTCATCTGTCTTGAAACTGTTTTTTCCCCCTCCTTCCCACGCTATTCTTGTGGTGTTATAGTTGATGGCTTTGCAGTTGCCTGGCCCTACTGTAAATTTGATCTAGGACACCCCTCCCAGTCTAGTGTCCACTCTACTTAATACAGAGAGAACATTTGAGAAGGCCAACCCACTTCCTCTCTTCTTGCACTTTAATAAAAAAAAACTGCACTTTATTCATCTGCTTTTACTGCATTTGAGTTTCTTCCTACTTTATTACCTTATTTTGCTTTTGCCTCTTCTTAAAAGTACCCCATTGTATTTATTCTGCTGTGTTTATTACTGCTTGGTAGTAGCCTGATTAAATTGTAATTGTTATTCTAAGCCTGTTGGTTTAAGCACTTGGGCTTCAGACCACTTGTTTTACATTAAGAAGTTTTGTGGTCTGCACTGTTGTGGCAGGACAGGTAGCTTACATCCTTCTAAGTTGGGAATTGCTAATTGAAGGCTCAGTGTTTGTTATTCTACAAGTGTATTAGTTCTGGTTTAAGAACTTGGGGTTTAGGCCAGTTATTTTACATTAAGAAGGTTTGTGGTCTGTACTCTTGTGGTTGGGGAGGCTAGATTCTGCCCTTCTGAGTTGGAAATTTCTGGTTAAAGGCTTATTGTGCCTGCTTATTTGAAGTGTTTCTTTTTGAAATTGGTGCACCTTGTTTGCTGTAGCATAGACTATATTCAGGCCTGCTGAATCAACTTTATTTGTATAACTTGAGCACTAATCCAGGCCAGTTTTTTGGAGAAGGTTCCCCTGCACTCTAGTGGCAGGAGTGTGCAGTTAGAACTTGTCTGATTAAAGACTGCTGGAACAGGCCTCAGTTTTGAGCTTTTTTACTGGCTAATTGGGTAATTTGTTTAAATCAGTTTACTCGTTTTCCATTGTTATAAAAAAATTGCACTTTATTCATCAGTTTTTACTGTATTTGTGTTTCTTCGTACTTTATTTTGCTTTTGCTGCCTGTTCTTAAAAGTTCTTAATTGCATTTATTCTGCTGCATTTTCTACTGCTTGTTAGTAGCCTGACTACATTATAACTGTTATTCTAAGCCTCTGGTTTAAACAATTGGGCTTCGGACCAGTTGTTTTACATTAAGAAGGTTTGTGGTCTTCACTGTTATGGCAGAACAGGTAGCTTACATCCTTCTAAGTTGGGAGTTGCTGATTGAAGGCTTAGTGTCTGTTATTCTAAAAGTATATTAGTTCTGGTTTAAGCACTTGGGCTTATGGCCATTTATTTTACATTAAGAAGGTGTGGTCTTGTGGGAGGAGATGGTAGATTCTGCCCTTTTGAGCTGGGAGCCTCTGGTTAAAGGCTTATTGTGCCTGATTATTTGAACTGTTTCTTTCTGAAATTGGTATGCCTTGTTTGCTGTAGCACAAAACTAGATTCAGACCTGCTAAATCTAGCTTTGTTTGTATAATTTGAGCACTAATCCAGGCCGTCTTTTTCTGAAGAAGGTTCCCCTGCACCCTAGTGGCAGGAGTATGAAGTTAGAACTTGTCTGATCAAAGACTGCTGGAACAGGGCTCAGTTTTTAGCTTTTTATTGGTTAATTGGTTAATTTATTTAAATCAGTTTGCTCATTTGCTGCTGTTATATTAAAAAAAAAATTACACTTTATGCATCGCCACTTAGCTAGGGTTAAAATATTCCCGGCGCCATAAAGTGTGCTCTTCAAATTTTCCCTTAGAACTAGCCAGTTTTTTAGTTTTAGCACTCAAATCTGTTTCTTTGAGCTCAGCACTTGTTCAGAATTCATTGTAAGCACTAAATAAGCTACAAATTACTACATCACTCAACTTTCCTCAGTTGTCTAGAGAAAACCAATCACCTATCCAGGCATGTCTATGGGTCGGCTCCCGATGTTTTTTCCTGACTACCTGATGAATCTGGGCATCTTGGGGCAATGCAGCAATTGCCTCATGTACACAGACATCCCTCTCCTCCTACCACCCAACACTACAACCTGTGAGAGATGCACTTATACAGCCAAACTGGAAGCAAAGCTCTCTTCATCAAAGACTGGATTAGACAGTCAAGAGGAGAAGGTAAACACTTGCACCACACCACACTCATCACATAGTCCCTCACAACCTACACACATGAAACACAAAACACACACCTACATTCATGGAGGCTCTCAATAAAAATCTGCCCTAGCAACAGAGACCTCCAAAGCAGAAACGCAAGCAGCCTCCACCCCCCCAACACAACCCAAATGACACATAGCCCACAAACTCAGTGTGCCACCCAACCACAGCCCATAAGGCATAACAACATACCCAACACTTTAGTCATAGGTGGCTCTATAGTCAGACACACTGATGTTCCACTCACCAGGCTAAACAAGGAGAAAGTTACTGTCAGCTACCTGTTGGGTGCCAGGATCCGCCACATAATGCACGCACTCAGGTCACTTCACAACATGTACAAATATGACTCTGTCATTGTCCATGTTGGTGTGAATGACCTGAGATGTACCTCCCTGGACTTCATGAAAAGAGACATGGAGGAGCTTTCTGATCTTGTAGCCCAGACAGGTATGAATCTAGCCCTGAGTAGCATCCTGCCAACACCTAGAATGATACCACAGTACAAGGACAAAATGACTGACTTCAACAATTGGCAAAGCTTCTGGTGTCATTCTAAGGGGATCCAGTATCTGTCTGCCTGGGTTGACATGATCAACAGACCACGATGCTTTGCCAGAGATGGCCTGCACCTGTCGCCCTTGGGATTTTGGATACTGGCTAAGGCTCTTGCCACCCCTATAGTGCCTTTTTTAGGTAAGGTTCAAATGACAAATTCACCACCATAACAGGTACAAGCAAGCAAAATCTGAGGGTAATGCTACTCAATGCTAGAAGTCTAACCCTCAAAATGCACTCACTTGAGGCACTCCTTAAAATGGAGAACATCGACATCTGTGCAATGACAGAGACCTGGTTCAAGGCTCCTGAGAGCACCCCTGCATTACCAGGCTATATTTGCATCACTTTACTTCTAAAGCAATTAAATATATATTTTCTGAAGCTGTGAAACTCTTATTGGAGGCATTAATGTAAACAGTTGTGGGTGTAATGAAACCATGCCTTTTTGAGGCCATACTAAGTAATGTCTAGAAAATTTTATTCAGTAAAGTACAAAGAATATGTCTGGCTACACCCTCACATAAAATTATAGTGGCTCAATAGCAAATAACCTACAGTGCTTTACAGATAATTACAGCACATAGTAAAGCAAGTTACTCAACAAAAATATGTAAGAGAAGCAGAAACATTGTAGAGAATTTAGATGAATGTGCAATGCACACAAAGAAAACATATAAATATTGATAAAACAAGGCAGATAATGTTGTAACATGTCATTAAAACAGAGATCAGAACTGTGAAAGTAAACCTTTGACATGAAAAGGAGAGGGGAAAACCAGTTGTTAACCCTTGTCTATGAAGCATATGCACTTGGATTGCTTTTGTAAACAACTTGGGCAATGAAGCATCTAGTTCTTACATATCTTTCTAATTTTTTTTTCATCTTCTAATAACCATGTTAATTAAAGAGGCATATGACAATACTATATGGTGCACAACAGATTCCTATAGGCAGCACTGGTAACTAACTACTAGTAACTGTCTTGATGGAGCAGAGCAGTTAAAAGCTAAGTGCTTTTGTTTGTGAATTACTGAGAAAGTCTGATGGTAGAGATGGTCTGAAATAGAAAATAATGTCTATTCATGTATTTTGCTGTTGTTTTATGTTACTGTAGCTTTATTAAAATGCAGTGATCATTGGAGTTAATATGTTTATTTGCATTTTATACTTTAATGACATTAGCATAATTCAAAAAGGTCATCAAAAATGTTGCATTTACCACTGTATGCAGTATGCACGCTGAGTTCATAGATACTACATTCAGACCCATTAATGTGCAAGGCAGCGTACATCATTGATCAGTTCTTATAAACATAACACATAATACAATAAGTGTATTATGAGGGCTGAGCAACAATAAGAGGTCTGGCACTACATTATTTGCCAGAGGGATGTCTTACTACATGTGCAGTCATCATTTAATTACTACATTAAATCTGGCCAAATACGGCAGTGTTTTTAAGGACAGAAGGGGAGAAGAAGCTCTGAATCAAATGCTTACTAATAATAATTTGCTTGCATTTAATGGCATGGATTAAACTTTGAATAAGCCAATAACATTTTCTTCATAAATTATAATATATTCAGTTAATTTTTCAGACAGTTTTGTGGTCATTCTTGGGATGCCCATAAGGCCATTTATACTTAAGATGTGCATAATTGCAGATGAGTAATTATACATATAAAGCTGAGAGTCCAAGACCAAGCAGAGCTTCCACTAATGTCTTCAGGTTTGTGGAACCTTTTAGTATGTGTATAATCACAGGCAATGGATGTGACAGTGTGATAGCTTGCTTCTGAGGATTGATACTTTTCTGCCTGTTCTTACTGATGTCTGTTCTTCCCTGTAACCCCCTGTTCAGAGATATGCAAACACATTTTCATTACTCTGCTATGACATAGCAGCATTAAATTCAAAAAGATATAAAAAGAAGTTATGTCCTTGCCATAACGTTCCTTCTGTGTGGTCAGTCTTCAATCATTCTTGATGAATGGGACTCTGTTCCGACCCCTCGGAACTGGCTCAGCCATTATACAGCTCATGCCAGCCAAAAGACTCTCGAGCTAAGACTATACCCATAGTGCCCCTCTCTCCATTACCTCAAATCAAGTTTGCAGCCAAGTATAATAGAAATAATAGAGGTCTAAGGTGAAACCTAACATCCTCCCAAAGCAAAGGTCCGAACTTCCAGAAGTCCTTAGGAGGGGGCAGGAGGGTGGGATGCCAAGAATGAATGAAGCCTGACAACACAGATGGAACATTATGGTAAGAACATAACTTTATCTGATCTTGTCAATCTTCATTCATTCTTGACAAATGAGACAGAGTCCACAGCTACTTTAGGTCCTGGGTAGCCCTAAGGAAGGATCTTCCTGAGCACCATAGAGCTAAAATATGCTCTTCCCCTGGAGGCCCTATCCAATTTGTAATGAGTGCTAAAGGTATGGGGAGTGTTCCACTTTGCAGCTGCACATATTTCTTCTATGGAAGCCTTAGAGTGGAAAACAGCTGAAGTGGATACAGATCTGGTAGAATGCACTTTAACAGGTGCAGGCAACTTGAGGTTATTATGATTGTAAATGAAAGTAACACAATCCCTAGGACATTTTGATAAGGTCACTTTTGAGACTGGTTTACCCAAAGCTATACCTAAAAAGGACACAAATAATTGATCTAATTTTCTAGATGATTTTGTTCTGTCCAGATAGAAATGTAACTGTCTGTGATCATCTAACAAATGCAAGTGATATTCACTTTTATTTGAAACATTTGGAAAGAAGACTGGCAAATCTATAGTCTGGTTAATATTAGATTCTGAAACCACTTTAGGTAGAAAAGAAGGACTGGTTCTTAACGACACCCTGTCCTTATGAAAAATCATATAAAGGTGTTTCACACATAAGGCCTGCAATTCAGAAACTCTCCTGGCAAAAGTAATGGGCACCAGAAAGAGTTTTCCATGATAGGAACTTGACATCACAAGTAGCTGCTGGCTCAAATGGCTGAAAGACTAAGGATTGTAATACTAAGGTCAAATCCCATGGAGCTGTAGGATTCTTGAATGGGGCCTTTAGATGTAAAGCACCTTTAAGAAACGTTTTACATAACTGATGGGAAATCGGGGGATGATCACCAAACACATTGTGGAAACTGGAAATGGCTGCTAATTGGATTTCGATGGTGGAAAAAAAAGCTCCTAGTTCAAAAATGGGAGACAGAAATTCCAACACCTTGTCAACCGGGGCTGAAAAGGGATCTAAACTATTCGTACGAGCCCAGATTGAGAATCTCTTCCATTTGGTGAGGTAGAGTTTCCTGGTGGATGGTTTATGAGAAGCCCGAAGGATTTTTTGTACTGGGCAAGGTAATTTGCTCTGCCTGGCAATTAATGGAATTGGAGATACCAAGCTGTCAGCTTGAGATTGTGAAGGTAGGGATGCACCAATCCCTGTGGGTGAGACAGCAGATCTGGGTCCAGAATCTAAGAATGGCGAATCAGGTGAGGCCAAAGGAAGGGGAACCAAACTTCATGGGCCAAAAGGGTGCAATGAGGATCACTTTGCTTCTCAGTCTTTAGGCTTTCTTCAAGAACAGGGGAATGAGAGGGAATGGGGGAAAGGCATAATGTAGTCACTGGGGCCAATCGTGGAGAATGCATCTCTCTGGGACTCCCCCTGCGGGGGGGAATTGGGGCAAAGTACTTCCTGCATTTGTTGTTTATTGGGGAGGCAAAAAGATTGCAGCAAGGACGGCCCCAGCAACAAAAAATTTTCATCACCACTTTGGGATTTAGAGACCACTCATAAGGCAGTAGGATGCATCTGCTCAGTTTGTCTGCTATCACGTTGGAGCATCCCAGGATATGTGTTGCTATTAGAAAGTGGTTGGAAGTGATAGCCCATTGCCATATCCTAAGAGCTTCCCGACACAGGGGGTAGGATCTAGTTCCACCTTACTTGTTGATGTACATGACTACTGACATGCTGTCTGACTGGATTACAATCATCCCCGAAGGAAGGACAGACTGAAAGGCTTGCAATGCTAGAAGTACCACCCTCCATTCTAGGATATTGATGTGCAAATTGGCCTCTTGCAAGGACCAAGTGCCTTGAACTATTATTCCCAGGTAATGCCCTCCCAACCTGATCTGGGAAGCATCCGTGGTCACTACAGTGGTGGGGGGAGAAGGAGTGAAGGTGCGGCCCCATAGATTTTCCTCTGACTTCATCCACCAGGATAGATCCTTCTTGCAATGATTTGTTATCAATATCTGATAAGACATTGGCTGTGTCAGTATCAACCATTGCGCCACTAAGAGCCATTGAAGCAGCCTCATGTAATACCTTGCAAGGGGCACTAATGTTATGGTGGCTGCATAGAAACCTGAGCTTGCAGAACATGAAGAGCAGGAACCTTGTTTTTGGAAATGATTAGTTGTAATTGCGACCTTAATTTTTGTAGTCTATGTTGAGGGACAAATGCTACACAAGAAATCATATTGAGGAGTGCTCCTATAAATTCTAGGTCTTGTGTTGGAGTAAACCGTGATTTCTCTCTGTTGATCGTAATTCCCAAAGACTGGAAAAGGTTCAGTATGAGGTCTACTTGAAGTTGTAGATGCCTGGTTGAGGCGGTGAGGAGCCAGTCGTCCAGGTATGGAAACACTCAAAATCCTCGTAGCCTCAAGTGAGCTGTTACTACTGCCATGCATATGGTGAACACCCTGTGGGGTGTGGTGAGACCGAAGGGCAGCACCCTGAATTGGAAATGACTGGATCCCAGCTGGAAGAGCAGGAACCTTCTGGAGCATTTGTCCATCTTTGCGGTAATACGCGTCCTGAAGGCCTATACAGCACATCTGATTGTTCTCCTCTGGAAAGTGAAGGATAGACTGGACTGTGACCATCTGGAATTTTGTTTGCTGAACAAAATTGTTCAGTAGGCTGAGATCTAAAATTGGTCTCCAGTCCCGTGTCTTTTTTTGGCACTAAAAAGAATCTTGAGTAACATCCGGATCCTCTTTGGTCTGGTGGGATTTTTTGGATGACTCTTTTTTTCTAGTACCTTCTGAATTGCTATGACTGCTTGGTCCCTCTGACTGAGTGGAACATCAGGGCCTCTTCTTGGGATCTTTGGAAAGAGAGTAAAGGGAATTTGGTAACTTCTGGTGATAACTTTGGATACTTGGGTGCAGAGAATTATCAATAGCCAGGCTGAGTGGTGCAGTGAAAATCTTCCTCGGCTGCTTCCAGAGGTAAGCAATTGGGCTTCCATTCAGGAGCACTGGTAGGGCTGCCTGGAAAAGGAATCTCTAGAACCCTGATTCTGCGGACCTCCTCTGCTACAGGGAAGGCATCTTTCACTTGAACTCCCCCCTCTGTCCTGAGGGGAGTATTCACCATGTGCATCTTGAAAATGCCCTTGGGACTTTTTGAACCACATTTTTCCACTCCTCTGAGTCCATGAGTAGGAAAGCTGAGGAGTAGAGAAATGAATGCCCATGGCAGAAAGGATCTTTCCATCTTTTTCACACCTGGCTAGTGTGTCTCTGATTTTGGGGCCAAAGAAGATCTGTCAATAGGAGCATTGATAACGGAAGACTTGAAAGTTTCCTCAAAGTCACACAAGTGCATCCAGACGTGATGCCTTATGGCAACAACTGAAACCACTCCCCTAGTCATTCCTTTGGTGGCATGAGTGATGAACCACATGGACGAGCCCAATATAGACTCCAGGGTAGAATCTGAGAGGCAACGTTATCCCGCACCTCATCAGACACAGCTCCGGCAACGGTATTTGATAGCTCCTTTATCAGATCCCTTTGGAGTCTAGTAAAGTGTACCATGAAATTCAAGGACCTAAGAGTGAAGGTGGATGATGGAAAGACCCACTTCTCAAACCTGTCCATCATCCAAGACTCTCTGTTAGGAGGGTGGACAGTGGAATTGTCCTCGGCAAGTTCCTTTTAGGTAGCCGCTACCACCACCATGGCATCTACCACTAAACCCGTTCCCCAATGTGGTTGGTCTTCTGGAGCTAATAAGATTTTGTCTGGCCTCCGGGGAATCGGCTCTATGGAATCAGGAGCCTTCCACACCTGCTGTCTGATAAGCTTGATAAGGTCGTTGGCAGGTGGGGTCACCCAGGAAGTAGATGGGTGAGCACCAAAAGCCTGCAAGAACACAAAGTCCTCTGAGGATGGGTTTGTGGACTTTCAATCACCCCTCTGTTTTAAGATTTCCGGGATGTCTCCAAATGAGACATCTTCAGGAAATGATCGGGGGAGAACCCTCCTCTTCATCGTAGCCTGTGTCTTCTGTGACAGATTCTTCTGGAGAATCTAAATGCTTCTTCTTGCAAGTCTTCTTATGGGGTAGTTCCTCAGTGAGGATCTCTAAGGAAGACTCCGAAGAAGAGGGGCCCTGAACAGGGAAATCTTGTCATTTTGGTACCTGCTGTCCTTGACATGAGAGATAGTGACAGCTGCGGTCCAGAAGGTAGAAATATGTGACCCTCTGAAGAAGAGGGGGCCAGCTGAGAGCCTGCTGAGGCTAAAGCTCTCTCCATGATCTGGAAGGCAGGCCCACCCAAAGAGGGATGGGAGCCCGGAACTGAGAAACACAACCTTGGAACCGGAGTCACACTCTGCTCCAGAGGACCGGCCTCCAAAATCAGGGCTTGGGAAGAATCCAAAACTGCCAGGGTTCCAAGAGCCAAGGACGACCCCGAACAAACAACCAGTACTGAACCAAAACCCTCCGAACTGGCAGCCGGTCTACGGCCCCTAGGAGTTTATGGAAGGGGAGTATCTTGTTCTGGAAGGTACGAATGCTTCGAGCTTCAGCACCGTAGGCTGTGGAGCAGATGGGGAAGTCAGAACATAGTGAGAGGTCATAGAGACTGTTGCCAATGAAATTGTCAGAGCTGATATTGTCAAGGTTGGTGCAGATGAGACTGTTGGTGCCAAGGTTGTAAAGATAGGTGTAGAAACCATCGGTACCGAACGGGTCATGATTATTGGTGCCGAAGGTTGTTTCACAAGTTTTGGGACCTTATTCTTTGTTTCTGAAGAGGCTGACAGAACTGGAGGCTTATGCCTTTTGGAGTCCGATGCCGATGGTGAGCTTGGCACTGAATGACTTCTCTTTTTTTGTTCGAGTTTAGAAGACTCTGGCTTAGAGAGACCTTCTTCAAAGGAGGATTTTAATAACCCCTTTAAAATCAGCTTATTTCGGCACTCTGCCAAGGTTCTAGAACTAAAACCTTGGCAGATCTTCTAATTAGTTCAATTAGTTTCTAGATGGGATGCACCCAAGCAATATACACAGGAAGGATGCCCGTCAGAGTTGGGCATCTTTCTTCCACAATCTTGCCACTGCTTAAACACAGATGTGCCTTTTTGCTTCTCTGCCATTTTAAAGAAATCACACATACACTCACACTTGAAAGGACAGGAAATAAGAAAAACCTACCAACAATGTTGGGGAGAAATGCCTCTAAAGGTACTCAAAAAGAAAATACCAGTGATGGTATTCAGAGATTACCGAGAGGTAAAAGGAAAGGGGGGAAGGAAAAATTACCAATGATGGTAATAAAAATACCATAAGGTAACGAGGGTAGAGATGATTTAGACACAAACACACCACACTAAATAATACAATAAATACAATAGAAAAGGAAAATAAAGTGCTGTGTAAAATAGACAAAGTATATAGAAAAAATAGGAAAATTAGAACAAATTAAAGTACTTAGCTGGAGAGTATCGGCTGATGCGTCTTGTTATCGGAGCGGCAAACGAGATCTGAGGTAATGGAGAGTGGGGCATTATGGGTAGAGTCTTAGCTCGAGAGTGTTTTGGCATGAGTTGTGTAACAGCCAAGCCAGTTCCGAGGAGCTAGAACCGAGTCCCATTCGTCCAGGATGCATGAGTATTGACAACATCAGAGCCGCTTTTTAGAATCGGACTATAATATAATAATAACAGGAGTTCATGGAATTACAACTTAAAAACATTCTTTCACATGAATTATCTGAAGCAGCTGAGCTACTTGGTCTTTTTCCTTTAACTAATTAGAATGGTTTTACTGTAGTAATACCTAGTATGGTGCATATAACCAAAACATCTGGCAAATGGAATCTAGTTCTATTACTTCCATTAACAGATCTTCACTGTGACCTCATTAGAAAATATGTTACATCATGTCAGAGGAATCCACTTATCAACTGCCAGTCAGTCCTATCTCACAGTTAAGGATGAAGCAGTGTTGATAAATATGCCAACTACAATGCATTTGAATTTATTAAGAACATTTTGCTATTCAGAAAACTGACAAATGTGTATAAGACACACTCTCTCTCTCTCTCTCTCACACACACACACACACACACACACACACACACACACACACACACACACACACACACACACACACACAGTACATGGGTCCATGATGGAGCATTACTAGGTGTGAGGGAAAGTAACTAAATGATGACTGGTACATTACTAAGTGTTAATACCTGTGAACATAATTAAATGTGACTCTACTATTAATGAAATACATAACAAGAAAGAAGGACATTAAAATTTATCTGGCAGGAATTCATAGGTAATTTGCCTAGTAGGCAAGCCAGGACAAGCTGCCTTCCATAGCAGGCAAGCTTTCCCAGTTCATAGTGTTGTGGTTGGCCAGTAGCACAGCTCTGAAGTACAGAGCAGTGAGCCCTTAAGTACTGCATACAAATGTGATAATGGGGGAAGTAGTATATACTAATGAGTGCCAAACTTATTGCAGCGCATTGTTAGTTTAGGAAAGATGCATAGTACTGAAAACCTAAACTTTCTGATATGCATGGTACCTTGAAGAGCCATGCTGAATACGAGTAAGTGTGCAACTCCAGTTATTAGAGTGCATCTAGAAAGTCAAAAAGGACAGAATCTGTGCAGAGGAATCAGGGCAGCTGCATTCTACGCAGATTGCTAATTCATTTAAATAATAATGTATGAATGCCTTTCAGGATGTGCAAGTACATGTCTGTATGAATATTTGTAGGTCCTTTGACAATGTTTCCATGTGAATGTGTGTGTGTGTATGTGCATGAATGGCTACTGCAAGCATATGTACGTGTGTATAGGTGTTTGAGGTGGTTGAGCACTACCTACCATCACATGTGGCGGGTATGACTGGGGCAACTGTGGATGCACAGTATGCATGCACTGCTGTGTGTATGTCTGTGTACATGTTTATGTATGTAACCCTAGCCCTTCTCCCTGACTCACTAATGCAGTCCCAGATATACTCCCATAAACAAGTTGACAGTAATTTTGACAGCTGTCAAATCACAGCTAGGTATCTACTTGTGTTTTGTGTGTGTGTGTGTGTGTGTGTGTGTGTGTGTGTGTGTGTGTGTGTGTGTGTGTGTGTGTGTATGTGTATGTGTAGCTATATGCTGGTGTGTGAGTGTATGTATGTATGTATGTAGCTGTATGCATATACGCATGATGGGGAGTGTGTGTTTTTGTGTGTGTGTGTGTGTGTATGTGTATGTGTGTGTGTGTGTGTGTGTGTGTGTGTGTGTGTGTGTGTGTGTGTGCGCGCGGGCATGTGTGTGTGTGTGTATACATGTCTGCATGCATGTCCATGAGTGTGCCTGTGTGTGATTCTCTGCTACTATAAGGGGGGGGGTGTCCTTTGGTGTGATCTGCGGGATAGGTGCAGGCTGGTGGGGTGCTCAACTGAACAGCGTAGAACTACTTAACTGAGTGATTTTACAGCCATGCACATTTCCCAGTAATAAGATTTTGCTCCTGTGGGAATGTGCATAACTATGAATTAGAAGAAGACACAGCAGAGCAATTCAACATACAAGTGCAGTGCAAGCTGCTCCACTGCACTACGTTTTATAAAACACAGCCAAAGCCTGGCAATCTAGTATTCTCGCTGAAAAACACGACAATAAAATGTACATTCAGGGAAACAGGAAAGATGTAATAAGTTTAAGTTGCGTGCTCCCAGTTTTCCTTAATATAAATAAAAACAAAGCAGCAAAACATACAAAAGCATAAAGAATCAATTCTGATCTAGAAATATTATATGGTTATAATTGTAAATGTAATGAGTGTCTGTCAATCTGTCAATCCTAATCTGCTAATTTTTCATTTTTCAAGCTTTATTGCTCAGGATAGTAGTTTTTTGCTACTATATGTTCAACCCACATGGGATCAATATGTGTTAGTTCAGAGTATAGTCGTTTGCATGTTCTTTGAGATCTCAGTGCCATGAAGAAAAAACAAGGCATTTTACTGATTGTTTTCTCTGAATCGCAATAACCTCAGAGTGAGAATATTAAAATAAGTAGGTGGCTATGACTGTAAATCTAATGGGTGTCTGCCAGTTGCTCAGCCCATTTTTCAGCTGCTTAACCCTTTGCTTAACAGATTAGTTGGATGCAACTATTTGTTTAATCCACATAGCAGTGATATGTGTTAGCTCAAACTACTGTGAGTATGCTTTCTGAAATGTCATTATGTTGGAAAAACAGGAACACTTTTTTTCTGAGAATTTTACTGATTGCATTCTCTTAGATGCAGTGGCTTCAGAGTGCAAATATTAAAGTAATAACGGTATAAAGGACAAAGTGCCCCATATGAGGATTGCAGGGTGGCTTACCCTTTGCAGAAAAATACTTGTTTGGGCTTTATTTGATGCATTTGTACAAAATCTACACAACTTTGAGTGAATTATGTTTAGATGCTTTGTGCACTTGAGCTACAAGTTTCATGCATTTATAGCTAAGGCAGTAAGATTCAAGTAAAGAAGTTTCTTTAACAGATTGTAGACTTGAATCTAACTCATGCATTAGAATAGACCACGATGGCTGTTGTGCGATCTCTAAGTTAGTATAAATTAAGTAGCAGGTGTGTGTGAGGCGGGGAGTTTTCCTTCTTGCAAAAAATAAATATATACATAAAGAAGTTATGCACTCACCATTACGTTTAATCTGTGTTGTCCATTTTCATTTATCCTTAACATATGGGTTCGGTTCCAAGCCTCTGAACCGATTCGGCCATTACTACAGCTTGCAAAAGCCAAAAATTCTATAGCTTAACCCTTACCCACAATGCTTTTCTTCTAGTTACCTCAGATCGAGTTTGCTGAAAGACAGACAGAATGAAAAACCCAAAAGCTTTCACAGAGACCATAGCTGGGACCATATAATAATAAGTGATATGTGTCCATTATCCGTTCTACCAAAAACTTCAAGGGCAGGGGAAGGTGGGAGGGGAGGTGAGGATAAATGAAAATGGACTACACAGATGGAATGTTACAGTGAGTACATAACTTCTTTATCTGATGATGTCAATTTTCATTTTATACTCAACATATGGGGTAGAGTCCTCAGCTACCTTTGACCTTGGGAGAACTCAAGGAAGGATATTCCTGAGCACCATTGAACCAAATTACACTCTTCCTCTGGAGACCAGATCCAATTTGTTGTAAGGTATGAGGAGAAGCCCAAGTTGCTGCTGCATAGATATCCTCCATAGAAGCTCTGCATTGAAAAACTGCTGAAGTAGCTACAGCTGTTGTAGAATGTGCCTTTAAAGGCCTAGGCAATTTAATTTTCTTTTCATTATAGATAAAATAAATACATTCTTTGAGCCATCTGGCTAGCGTCACTTTGCTTATTAATTGGCCAAGTCTTGTGGATGAAAATGACACAAATGGTTGAATTTTCTTAAATTCTTATTTCTGTGTAGATAGAAACGTAATTGTCTATGAATGTCTAATAAATGTAAGCAGTATTCACCTTTGTTGGTACAACTGGGAAAAAATACTGGTAAATTAATAGTTTGATTGATATTGTTTTCTGACACCACCTTAGGCAAAAGGGAAGGATTGGTTCTCAATGAAACTCTATCTTTATGGAAAATCAGGTAATGAGGTCTACACACTAAGGCTTGTATTTTTGAAATCCTTTTGGCAGACGTTTTTGCCACTAAAAATATAGTTTTCCAGGATAAAATTTTCAGATCACATTCAGCTGATGATTCAAAAGGAGGTTGAAGAATGGCTTGTAGCACTAAGTTGAGCTCCCAAGGTGAAGTGGGATCATTGTAAGGGGGTTTTAGCAAGAGTTTTCCTTTTAAAAAGGCATTGCAAAGCTTATGAGAAGCCAAACAGAATTCTTTAAAAGCATTATGGAAATTAGAAATAGCAGGTAATTGAATTTTTATAGTAGACTGGGAAGCGCCTGCTTTAAAAAGTGAATCTAAAAATTCTAGGACTTTATTGATGGGCGCTGAAAAAGGGTCAATATTGTTATCACGAGCCCAAAAGGTAAACATCCTCCATTTACTAGCATAGAATTTATGGGTAGCTGGCTTATAAGAGGCTAAGAGTATATGAAATAACGGGGAGGAGAGAGAGGAATGCCTGGCTATTAACGGAATTGAAGAAACCAAACTGTCAGCTTGAGTTTTACAATGTTTGGATGCATTAATCCCACTGGATGAGATAGAAGGTCTGGAGTTAGCTCCAGAATCCAAGGCTGTTGAATCAGATAAGGCCAAAGAAAGGGGAACCATATTTGTCGAGGCCAATAAGGTGCAATGAGGATTACTTTGCTCTTCAACCTGATTGCTCTCTGTAGGAATTTCAGGATTAGAGGAATTGGAGGAAAGGCATACAGCAGTCCGGAAGGCCAAATGTAGAGAACAGCATCTCTCAGTGACTCCACCAGAGGGGGGATCAGGGCAAAGTAGCTACTGCACTTTTTGTTTAGGGGAGAGGCAAATAGGTTGCAGCAAGGCTGGCCCCACTGACAGAAAATCCTTTGTCACTTTTGGACTGAGAAGCCACTCATTAGGTAGTGGAATACACCTGCTTAGTTTGTCTGCTATCACATTGGAACTCCGTGGACCATAAGATGCTATCAGAAAATGGTTGGAAGAGAACGCCCACTGCCACACTCTGAGAGCTTCTTGACAAAGGGGATAGGATTTGGTTCCTCCCTGTTTGTTGATGTACCAAGCCACTGACATATTGTCCATTTGAATCACAATTGTTGCAGAAGGAAGAGAGCAGTCTGAATGGCTTATAACACTAAAAGCACTGCCCTTAGCTCCAGTACATTGATATGCAAGCTGGCCTCTGTGGGGGACCAAGTGCCTTGGACAGTCTTGCCCAGATAATGCTCCACACCCCATCTGGGAGGTGGTCGTGGTCACTATGGCTTGGGGTTGTGACAGGTTAAAGGGACGGCCTAGAAGAATGTCTTTGGAATGCAACCACCAAGCTAAATCTTTTCTGCAAATATTGGTGATAAAAATCAGGTCCAACATGAGTTGGTGTAACACAGAACATTGAGGCACTAGCAAGCAGTGTAGTATCCTCATGTGGTATCTTGCCGAGGGAACTAGAGTTATAACTGCAGCCATGCAGCCCAGTGCTTAAAGTACTAGACCCGCAGGTACTTTTCTGTTGTTGATTAACTTCTGTACCTGAACTCTGTCTCACAGAGGGAAGAGAAGCTATGGAAGTTTGAGTATTTAGTAGGTCTCCTATGAACTCTAAATTCTGAGTTGGGGTCAATTTTGATTTTTCATAGTATTCCCAGATAACAGCAAATGCAAAGTACATGGTCTCTTGGTTCTATCAACTGATGCCTGGTCAGAGCAGTAATGAGCCAATTGTCTAGATACAGAAACACTCAGAATCCCTGCAGTCTAACGTGAGCTGCTACTACTGCGATACACTTGGTGAAGGTCCTGGGGACTGTGGTGAGACCAAAGGGCAGAACTCTGATTTGAAAGTGATTGGCTCCCAGCCAGAAGAGGAGGAATCTTATGGATTGTTTATCTATCTTTATATGGTAATATACATCCTGAAGATCTATTGAGCACACCCAAGCATCCTTTTCCAAAAATGGAAGAATGGGCTGAACCATGACCATCTGGAATTTGGTTTGATGAACAGATGTGTTCAATACACTTAGATCTAAAATTGGTCTCCAGTCTTTTTTGGTACTAAAAAGAATCTTGAGTAAATTCCGGACTCTCTCTGGTCTGGTGGGACTCCTTGGATGACTCTATTTCTAGCAGTTTTTGGATTTCTAGAACTCCTTGTTTCCTCTGACTCAGTAGAATGTCAGGGATTCTCTTGCATATGAGAAGAGGAAGGGAAAAAGGAATTGTATAGCCTCTGGATATAATCCTCTGCACCCAAGCATCCAATGTTATTTGTATCCAGGCATTTTAGTGTATGGATAAGCATCCCCTGACTGCCTCCTGAGGAAGACAATCAGGCCTCCTTTCAGGAATGCTGGTAGAATTTACCAGAGAAAGAATCCCTGAAACCCTGACATTGCAGGCCACCTCTGCCACACGGGTCGTGTCTTCCATTAAAGTACCCCACCTTTGCCCCTGGGGGAACTACCTCCATGTGTGTCCTAAAAAGGCCCTTGGGTCTTTTTGAACCACATTTTTCCACTGCTTCTCTGATTTCTAGAGAAAGGTGTTTGAGGAGTAGAAAAATGTATGCTCATTGCAGAAAGGGTCTTTCCATCTTTCTCACACCTGGATAAAGTTTCTCTAACTTTTGGACCAAACAGGGATGATCTGTCAAAGAGGGCATTGATGAATGAAGACTTAATTTGGCTACGCAAAGTCACATAGGTGCATTCAGGCATGTCTCCTAATAGCAACACCTGAACCTGCTGCTCTGGTGGCCCCTTCGACTGCATGAGCAATGAGCCTCATGGATGAATTGGGCATAGACTCCAGGGCAGTCACCTTTTCTTGGAAGTCCTCAGAAATGGTTCCTGTAAGGGTATCTGATAACTCCTTGACCAGATTCCTCTGAAGTCTGGTGAAGTGTATCAAGAAATTCAAAGACCTTAAGGCAAAGGTCGATGATGCATAGACCCACTTACCAAACCTATCCATCACCTGAGACTCTCTTTTGGTGGATGGATATAGGAACTCTCTTCGGTACTTCCTTCTTTGCGGCTGCCGGCATGACCATGGCATCTACTGCCAACCCTTTGGCCCAGAACTGTTTGTTTTCAGAGTTGGACAGAATTTTGTCAGGTCTTCTGGGGATAGTTTCGATTAGTATCAGGGGCCTTCCACACCCGCTGACAGATCTACTGAATGAGCTCATCAGTAGGAGGTCATCCAAGAGGTAGAGGGTCGAGTGCTGAAGGCCAGCAGATACACTAACTCCCTGGAAGAGAGATTTTGGGACTTCCATTTACTCCTCTGTTTCAATATTTCCAGGATGTCTCCAAAGGAGACATCATCAGGAGTGATCTTGGGGATCCCTCACCTTCATTGAAGTCAGTGTCTTTGGTGATTGATTCCTCTGGGGAATCCAAGTGCATTCTCTTGCACTTTTTCTTCTTCGGGACCGCCTCAGTGGGGTGATGTGGAGAAGTATCAGAAGAGGAGAGAACTGTTATTTGAGAGTCCTGTGGTCTTGGCATTCACTGATCCAGTGGGAGTGCAAGTTGAATATATGGGTGTGCGGAGGAAAGAAACACTGGCTCTGTAGTGGAAGGGGCTGACTGTCTGAATGCTGCAGTCAGGGCTCTCTCCAAGGCCTTAAAAGCTGGGAGCCCGGAACTGAGCAAGACTGCCTCGGAACCGTGGTCATTCCCTGCTCTGAAAAGACAGCTTCCAAGACTGAAGATGGAGCCAAATTGATCTGTGCCGAAGCCCCAAGGTGCAGAGATGGCTCTGAAAAAATACATGTTGACTCACTCCCTCCCAGAGCTGACAGGACAGACTTGGCCCAGACAGGCTTCTGAATCTGAAAGGACCAAAGAACTCCAAGCAAGAACTGATCCCAAAGATAGGGATATCTCTGGAACCAATGCAGTCAGCACCAGGTGGTTCAGAGCTGAGAACTCTAATGCTTCAGATGAAGTCAGAGGAGGAAAACCCAGAGGGGTAAGGGAAAAATCAGCTTCCATACCTAAGAGGGCTGGGGCCAAAGAGGCACCTGACAACCCTCTCACCCAGAGTATCTTATTCACCAGCCTCTCCACATCATCTTCAGTTAAGCTCTTGGTGGAATGGATAGAAAGGGTGGAGGGTGATTTTGGACTTTCCAGAAAAGGCAAAGGCAGGCTTCCTGCAAAGGGGTTGATAGAAGGTGAATATGATGTCCTCAGAAGATCCATAATGGATGGCTCATCAGTTTGCTTACTTGGTGTCGAAATAGTCAATAACAGAAGAGATGTCTGCACCAAAGGTTTTGGTGTTGAAAAATCCAGATGCTTCTGCACCAAAATGCTTTGTCTGCTTCGATAAACTTGATTCCATAGGTCCCTTCGGGACTAAAGTTTTAGAGGAATCAGTCAGTTTCAAGCGTTCTAAAGGAAATGAAGACTTAGTCCATTTTGAGGATGGTGCCGATGGAGTGGAAGGCATCGACAGGCTTCTCTTTTTCGGTTTTTTCAAAACCTTGGAAGATAAAGATGAAGAAGAAGGAGAAGACACATTGGTCTTACTCCTGACTTTGTCAGCACTGGATAAGGCCTCAGTGAAGGCTGATGCAAGCATACCCTTCAAAATAAGTTTATTATGCCTTTCCACTAGTGCCCTGTGACTGAAACTGTGACATATATTGCGGTCTTCTTGAAGGTGAATAGGGCCTAGGCAATAAACACACAGCGAATGAGCATCTCGCATTGGAATTTTGTGCCTGCATTTCTGGCATCTTTTGAATCCAGAAACTTTAGGTTAATCTGCCATAATGAAAACATTTCTAAATTCTGTAAATAATTGGTGACAACAAGCCATCTATACAAACCACACACACAAACACACACACACACACACACACACACACACACACACACACACACACACACACACACACACACACACACACACACACACACACACTCACGTACAGGTAGAAAAGCTTCAGAAACAATAACACTCACTGAAGAAAGAAACTTTTTTTTTTAAAATAGTTTTTCTTCCTGCTGTTCTCCTATCAACAATGATAGCAAAGAATACACCGAGGTGTATGGGAGCAAGAAAAAACTATCAGTTATGATAGGTCAAAATACACCAAGGTGTACAGAAAGAGAGGATAAATCTATGTGTTATAAAGAAGAGGGTGGCTTAACAACTAATAGGTAAGAAGAAAAGAAGTAGAAATTCTTTCAAAATTTGAAATGTATCAAAAAAGTTATACTTGGCTAGACAGCAATGGTGAATGCGTCTGTCATGAAAAGCAGCAAACGAGATCTGAGGCAACTAGGAGAGAGGCATTGTGGGTAAGGGTTAAGCTCGTGAGTTTTTGTCTTTTGCAAGCTGTGGCAATGGCCGAGTCGGTTTCGAGGCTTGGAACCGAACCCATATGTCGAGGATAAAATGAAAATTGACAACATCAGATATATATTTTAATGTTCTGAGTTTGTCTTTTTTTCACTGATATTTTTTATATATTAAGTAGCAGGAGGTGTGGTGGGTGGAGGTGGGGCTTTCTCACCTGGAAAATTTTTTTTTTTAAATGTTTTGTGTTTCAAACTTTTTAGATACTTTTATGTTCGAAATTTGAGTGTTCAATTGTATAAGACACTAGCATATGCTTGTATGTGTATATATATATATATATATATATATATATATATACATACATACACACACACACACACACACACACACACACACACACACACACACACACACACACACACACACACACACACACACATCCACGCACACATATAAAATGCATATGTGTGTGTGCATGCGTGTGTGTGTCACATCATGCAGGCACACACAGCCTAATATTTTTCCCTTACAAATGTCTCATGTCCCCTTTTCCTCTCTTTTGTTCTTTTTCAACTTCACTCCACTCACAAGCCTGTTGACAATGCTGTTGCTGTTTGTCCTATCATGTTTTACATACTGTGTATTTGTCAAGCCGAATCTTTCATAACACCACCCTAGCCCCTCCATTACCCTTTCTGTTGTGATAACCACTACATGTCTTCAACTAGTCTGATTCTTCTTGCTGGCAGTCTTAAAAAGAATCAACCGAATATTTACCCTCCGTTTAAGAATATTAATGTTCAAAATAATAAGGGTAGGAAACTGAACACCTCTGAAAGTAAAGCTTCCTTTTAGCTAACAAGTGTACTCACTGAGAAGCAGTCAAGATGACAAACTTTGCTTTAGTTATCCTTGATTCAAAAAAAGCTAAAGGTGAAAGGGCCTTCTCCAGCCTAGGGTCTGCCATCTGGGAAAGACCTCACAAATGAGGTTAGACAGTAGCAAACCTCTGAAGACTTTAATGTGTACTAGAAGGGTACCTCCACAAAGGCACCGTGTGCAAATGTTTTCAAGACCATGATTGAGTCAGTTTCCAATTTATTTATTTGTTTATTTATGTATATTTGTTTACCAAGGTAGTGCACTTATCAATGTTCACAAATTTCAGGCACAGCCCAGGTAAAATACAAAACATTTCACGAACAAAAAATACAGAAATGTAAGCAGTAACATAGTTGTTCAGACTAATTGCATAAAAAATGTATTTACATTCTAGTGAGCAAGTACAGTGCAGTATACAATCAAGCAGAGTTAGCTGTATAATATATACATTAGTTTCTAAACAGGGTCAATCTCCAGTGAATCTTGAGAGAGAAGAAGAGACTCACATTTCATTAATCTGTTAGTGAAATGTCTATCTCAGTATAATGTTTTCAACTCAACTAATGTAATATATCAACTTGCATTTTGTGTATTTTATACATAAATGTCTAATTGAGTCTCAATTGCCATTTAAGTCGTATATACTTTCTTTGATTTCTGTTTGCTTCTAATTCCATTGTATTCTGCCTCTTTATATTGTAATTTTTTTCCTGTAAAATATGAATGCCTGTATATACTTTGTTATTTTGAAACTGTATATTTATGTTTGCCCTCTGACCTGGGTCATAGCTGAAAACAGTCAACAGACCCACCCACTTATATGGTAAATAAATGATAAACAAAATACTCCAAATATGGCATTACCAGAGTCATTTAAAGGTATGAAATGCTGTAGCACCTCTTAAGGCAACTCAGCTGGTTAATGAATTTAGTAGCTTACTGGCTTTCCTACTGTAGGCCGGCCACAGTGGTGCAGCGGTTAGCATTGTCACCTCACAGCAAGAGGTTCTCCGGTTCGATCCTCGGCTGGGGTGCCTTCTGTGCGGAGTCTGCATGTCCTCCCTGTGGTCGCGTGGGTTTCCTCCGGGTACTCCGGTTTCCTCCCACATCCCAAAGACATGCTTTAGGTGGATTGGACACTCTAAATTGGCCCTAGGTGTGAGTGTGTGCATGTGTGTGCCTTCTGTGGAAGGTTGGGTGCCAGGCTGGCAATTTGACATCGTAAAACTCCACTGCCAATCATGAGCGGACAAGTGATCCGCTGTGGCGACCCCTAACCGGGAAAAGCCGAAAGAAGAAGAAGACTGGCTTTCCTACTGTACTTTAACACTGCACTACCCAGTTTAGCCTACTGTTGATTGTAAATCTTTTGTCAACCTGCCAGATACTTTTCCTATTCTCTCCGCCCTATGGCCGCTACTCTATATGCTTTCCTCTGACCTCCCTCCTATAACATTTTGCTTTAAATCCCATCTCCCCTATATCTGGTCACACACATCCAACTGATGAAAACTGACCACATTAGCTAGAACTATAGGCATCCATCCTGATGTCATCAACGCACAGGCTGATTTTTCTGTCATACTCCTTTTGATATATGGCAAATATTTTAAACAGGACAAGTTCTAGTATGAACCCTTAAACCACAGTAGAAGGATGAAAGTGCTTGAATAAAACGAATAATCCTAAAAGGAACACTCGGATGAGCAGCTTCCGTTTTACCAACCCAAAGTTTGATGGTACTTTCAAAAAAATCACTCAAACAGCCACAAATAAAAAATAAACACAATTAAAACCATGAACGCTCTTAAAACAAATGCGTTTTCATCCGTAATACTACAGACTTCATCAGATAATGCTGACAATACCCAATGTTTCTTTTATACCTCCATTAATCAAACCATACTAAACCTATCAATTAAATTATCTAATTTAAAATGCCACTATTAATTCAGGGAGAACATGTTCCGCTCAATAATAAAATATTAACAATTGAATAAACATCACCTTGTAAAACCACACTGTACAGTCACATTATTGTTTTGTAGAATTAAATAAAATCTGTAAAATTAAAATTAACATGCTCCATCTTAGCAAAACCAAATCTATTCGAGCTACACGCTTTAGGGATATAAACCTCAACACAACAATGAATAGAACATGCTGGAGGGATAGATTCCCTTCGCAGAGACTTCTCTTACTATGGAAAAGGGTCCCGATCTACATAAGACAGAGCCCCTCACTATCACTCTTCAAGAGGAACCTTGATGAGTGATTGGGTAACAGAAAGTTCACACCGGGGATCACACTAACAGCACTACTAGATAGGGGCCAAGGGTACTAGCTGCTAGTACAAGGGTCTAGGGAACTACTAAAGGGGCGGTGAATACCACACAACATGGCTGGGCTAATATATGCCTTCGGGCAGATAGCCCAATACCAACCTATGAACCTATGAACTATAACATGTTCAATACTTATGTATCAATAGCACCATCTAGTGGTTAAAATATACCAATGTTGCAAACAATATGTTAAAATACATAAATAACAACCCAGAAGAATTCATTATAGCTTAGCTGATCTTAATTTTAAAACAGGGGCAAGGGAGACCATATCAATTAAACCTGGCCATTTGTTGGCTTCCAATATAACTTGCCAATACGATTCTCTATATTCTAACTTTGTCTCCCAAGGGCCACCACTAATACCAATAGGGATATCCTCCAATACAAAAAACACAAATCTAGTGGATTGGCATAGCAGTGTATGTTTGTAAAGTGCATTCCTTTGGTTTTCTTTTTTTATGTTGTAAACATGCTCATAGATTATTTTCCTGAGTTTCCTTTCCATTTTGCCTATGTAAAATGCCTCACGTTTCCCACATATCGCAATGTATACTTTCCCTTTGATATCACACGTATAGTAAGACTTCCTTGTAATGTATTTTTCTCTACTACCAATATAAATATCTACAGTGTTAGAAACAAAGGGACATTGTGAACAAAATCCACATTTAAAAGTCCCTACCTTTTTCCTTTTATTACATTTATTCTGATGTTTCTCAAGTATATCCTTAATACTACGCCCCTTTCTAAATATGCATTTTAATGGCTTGTCAAAGGTAGAACTCAAATCAGACAGGCTAGCAAATTTAGCCCATTCTTATTCAAAAATATTCTTAATAACATGGGCGCCACCATTATAGTCTGTAATAATAGCACTCTCATAATTTTCCCCTCCATCCTTAGTCACGTCTTTGATCCCCCTATATATGTTGTCTAATGTCTGAACCTTCATGCCTAAAATGGGTGCAAATCTGTCCTTTCTACCTACCAACACCTCATTCTATATCTCTTCAATTAAATTTTTAGGATATCCCGTTTCTAAAAATATACTTTTTAAAAATTCACATTGAGTAGAAAACTCAATATCCTCTGAGGTCATCCTACTACCGCTAACAAATTGTCCTTTTACTATGCTTTTCTTTTGGGAATATGAGTGTGCGCTAATGAAGTACAAATAAGAATTTGAATATGTTTCTTTTCTATATACTATTGATGTAAAACTTCCTTTCTTCTGAATAGTAATGTCTAGATAATTTACACTGTCATACCCAATACTATATGGAAATTTAAAAAAATTAGTTGAATTAAAAATGTATTCAAAAAATTCTAAATTTTTTTCTGTAGTTTCTATCCAGAATAAACAAATATCATCCAAAAATTGCTTATACAACACCCAACATTCTTGAAACCTAGAATTAAAAATACATTTTTTTTCCTATAGTGAAAGGACAATGTTAGCATAGGTGGGTGCACACCTAGCACCCATTGCTACTCCCCTCAACTGACGAAAAAACTCTGCTTCAAAATATATAAAATTATTTTTTAAAACTATATCCATTAACTCCAAACAAACATGTAGATCCTTTTGGGAAAGCTTTCTTTGTGTTCTTAAAGTTTCTTCATAAAATTCTAAACCCTGTTCATGGGGAATAGAAGTGAATAAATCTATCACATCAATAGTAATAAAAATTATTTTGCCCACACATAATTCTTTTGTAATGCTTCTTAAAAAATTCCACAAGTCTTTTAAAACTTCACTTGCCTTCAAGTGATGTTCTCTTTAACCTAAAATCCAAATATTTAGCCAAAGGGGCTGTGATAAAACCTTCAGTGACCACTACAGGCCTTAAAGGTGGGTCTACTATATTTTTGTGAACTATAGGGTTCCCAAATATTGAAGATTCTTTATTATTTAAGTAATTGAAAATCTCTACATCACTGAAACTTTCAAGTAATAAGTAATTTAAAGCCAAATTGATTTTCTTATAGGCTATATTTATCTCATTCTTTGACACCCTTATGTACTTGCTTTCATCTTGTAGAATATCCATCATCTTACCTTCATAAGTAATGGGATCCATGATTACTGTCCTTATTCCTTTGTCTGGTTTCATCACCCTAACAGTTAGACCTAATTTCATCTAATAAATCCCTTTCCTCCTTAGTCAAAATTGAAACAACCTTATTTTTTTTAAATTCCTTCTCAAGTTATTTTTCTAGTGTTAATCCAGTGTTTCCAGGTGCTTCTCTTTTTCAAACTAACACTTCCTTCATTGTGCCCTTCAAACATCAGTTTTAAGTTTTTCTTTCGTGTAAACATTTTTAGGTCAATAATAACCTTACTTATGTCACATTTCTTCCTTGGTATGAATTTAAAACCCTTTAAAAACAACCCAAAATGGGATTCTGTAATGTCTACATTACTGTAGTTAAATACAGTGTGACTCTTGTAGTTCAACTTACAACTTTCACTTACTATACTCTTGGTCCCAGAAGGGTCACTGTATCCATTCATCAATATCTTTCTCTCTCACCGCCTTCCTGTTCAACCCCCCTCCAGTTGCAATAAGTGTATTGAATAGACTGTTTTTTCTTCCGCCTGTCTGACCTCCGGAGGGGGGAATATTCTAAAGGGTGATCTAAATCACCAGGTCCTTGTGACTCTCCTCTCTCATTTGGGTGGCCCTCCTCAAAATCGTTAAAATTGTTAAAATGATTGGACTTGTTAGTGAAATTGTTAAAATTATTGTAATTATGTCTACCATGTGCTCCCTCTTTTTTTTTCTCTTGATTCATGTATTTCATTAGTTTAGGGTAGTTAAACTTTCTTTCATATTCTTTAATATCCCTATCCAATTTTCTCTTTTTTCTATTAAAAATAACATTCAATTTCTCATCAACCTGTCCTCTTACATCAATTTTCTTTCTTGGTCTACCGTATACATCATGTCATTTGCCAAACACTGGTAGACATTTTCTATTTGTTCATATAATACAGCAATGTCTCTTTCATTTTGCTTAATAATAGCACACATTATATCGAACCCACACTTACCAAAAATTTCTAATAATTCTTTGTGGACATCCGGCCCATCTTCCACATTGTTTGGGTATTTATATACCCTAAGACCCTTCAGAACTATGTTGATCCTAGGACATTCTTTTAAATAAGTGTTATCTAGGTTTAAAGTCTTGTATTTCAAAAGTAAATCATGTATCTTAAATACATTATTAGCATATGTGTCTATTTTGTTAGAATTAAATAACTGTGCTGTGTTTTCAGAAGAGACTTTTTGTTAAGCCACGATCCCAAATTACAGCCACTAGAATCCTGTCCGTTAATAAAAAACAGTCACCTCGTCTCCAGTTGTCTCTAGTATGAACCCTCTCGTAGAAAATGCACCAGTGAAGGAAATAAGGCTCAGTTCTTTTCTGGAAAATCAGATTTATTTTTGAAGCCATGACAAGACAACCACAAGATAAAATTCCAAAAGCAGGTCACAAGCACTTATATCATAATTGTGCTCATAAATTCGGTTTTTCAACCTCCTTTCAGATTTGCCAACATAAAAAGCATCACATATTCTGCACATACTTAAATATACTATTCCACTTGTTTGACAATTTGCAAAATGGGTGCTCCTAATCAACATATCCCTACTCTTAACATAAACTGTATCCTTAACACAAATGTAAGGGCATTGTGGGCAACTTCCACATTTAAAAGTACCTAGTCTCTCTTTCCTCTTACTTTGCCCCTTCCCTTTAACCTCAAAATAATTCTTAAGGTTTTTGCCTTTCCTATATGTACATTTTAAAGGGTGTTTAAATAAACAGTCCAAGTCCGACAATTCACCAAACTTTTGCCATTCATTCTGTATTAAGTTTCTTATAAGCTTGGCCTCTCCATTATAATCAATTACCAAATTATTCTGACCATCATATTCGTCATATTGCCTCATTCCCATCAATTGTTCATCCTTCCCTATAATAGGATGGTATTTATCTTGCCTACCACTCATCACTTCTTCCTCAACTTCCTTTATTAAGGTCTCAGGGTAGCCTCTCTCTAGAAACATTTTGTGCAATTTTTCACATTCCTCCTTAAAATCCACATTTCTAGAGGTCATTCTGCTACCCCTGACATATTGTCCCTTGACTATACCTTTCTTATGATGATGAGGGTGGGCACTGTCATATGACAAAAAAGAGTTGGAATAACTGTCCTTTCTAAAAACTTTGGAAAAGAACTTGCCCTCATCCTTCCCTACATATATGTCTAAATAATGCAAACATTCCTTGCTCTGGGTATGGGTGAATGAAAGGAACCTAATAGTGCTAGATAAATATTCCAAAAAGGCTGTAAATTCACTCTCTGAACCAACCCATAGGAGACATATATCATCCAGGTAACGCTTATATAGTTTCCAGCATTTCTTAAACTGTGAATTGAGTACAAATTTGTGCTCCCATATATCTAAGATAATGTTGGCATAAATGGGTGCACACCGTGCACCCATAGCCACTCCCTGGATCTGCTTAAAAAACTCTCCTTCATAATGTACAGAGTTATTTTTAAGGACCAAGTCCATTAAGGTCAAAATCAGGCAAAAATCATTCTGAGAGAATTTTCCATACCTTAGCAAAGCTTCCTCAAACAACTCCATCCCTTCTTTATAAGGTATGGACGAGAACAAGTCCACAATATCCAAAGTTATAAATGTAATATTATCATCAAACAATTCATCCTTCAAATTCCGTAATAAATCCCAGGAATCTTTCACTATTCCTACCCCTTCCTTTAAAATTACTTTCAATTTATTATCCAGCCATTTGGCTAGGGGGGCTGTCACAGAACCTTCTGATGCCACTATGGGTCTCATTGGTGGATTTGAAACATTTTTGTGGACCTTAGGTACCCCAAATATATTGGGGACTTTAGGTTTTTCCACATATAAGAATCTATATGTGTTCACATCTATTGATCCTTCCAAAAGCAAATCATTCAAAACTATAAACACTTTTTTATTTCCAATATTGATTTCATTTATAGAAGACCTCATATATCTTTCCTCATTTTCTAATACTTCTAACATTTTAGATTCATAGTACATCTGGTCCATTATAACAGTCCCCCCTCCCTTATCTGGTTTAAGGATTCTTATGGTAGAATCTCGTGATAGCTGTTGTAACAACTCATTTTCCTCCTTAGAAATATTAGGTCCAACCCAATTTTTGGATAATTCCTTTCTAATTTTTTTCTCAACCATACTTTCAAAATTTTTCAACTGTTGGTTGATAGGGGGATTATATATACTTCTTTTCCTAAGACTGTTGATACCATTACTAAGATTATTTTCCTCGTGCCCCTGGTATAGCAGTTCAAAATTCTTCTTCCTAATAAATAATTTTAAATCTATCAAAACTTTGCTTACATCGGCTTTCTTATTAGGAACAAATTTTAGCCCCTTAGTAAACAAACGAAAAAACACTTCGTTAATGTCCAAGGCACTATAATTATATATACAATAATCATTCATTTTCCATACTACTCCATCCTTGGTCAACCAGTTCTCTGAAATTCCAACTTCATCCCCCCTAGTACATTCAACTACCATTCTTGGTAGGTCCTGTTCCGATTCCTGTACTGATAACGTTGTTTTGGTCCCCCCCCCTCCTGAAAGTTTTTTTGAAAATTCTTTTGGTAATTGTTCCTTATTCTCTCAGACCTCCTAAGTTCAGGAAACTCCTGTCCATCCCCCATTTCACCCTTATCCAGCCTTTCATCCAAGTCTGGCTCTTCATTCATTGTACCTTGTTTATGATTTGTGTTAAAGTTATATTTGTAATTAGAGACATTTCGGGGTTTGGGGTAGTTAGTTTTTTCTTTATATTCCTCTATATCCCTCCCTAGCTTCTTACATTTTCTCTCAAACACATTGGCCAGACTTCTCTCAATATTTTTCAAAATTGAATGGTATTTTGTCTGGTTTTCATCCACAGAAAAAAGTAGGTCATTCGTGATAAAATTGTTTAATTCTTCTATTTTCTTGTTTAGCCCCTCCATTTCCCTTATATTTTCATTGATTATGGCTTTTAAAATCTCCAAACCACAATTATTAAAAATAGTAAGTAATTCCTGATGAAATTCAGTCCCCACCCTAACCTTGTTAGGGTACTTGCATACCCTTAACCCTGTAGGCACAATATTTAAGTTAATACATTCTTTAAATAAGTGTTCTCTAGCTCCAAACTTTTAAATTTAAAAAGCATTTCATCAAACAGTTGCATGTTATGTTTGAAAGTACAGTTAACTTCTTTTACATTCTTATTTTGTGCATTTTTCGAATTGAAGCAATATTTAGCTTTCAAAACACTGTTAAAGTCTGTTTGGATCTGCATAATGTCATTTTGGCAATTACCTGGTTGCCTGTTACTGGTTACAACTTCGCTGTAGCCTCTGGCCCCAAAATTGTTGTGTTTAGGTCTTGTTCCATTCGTTAAATCCACTCGCTGGTTCGGGTTCAAGGTGGTATCTTCATCCTGAATAGACCTAAAGATAGAGGGAATACCCCTCCCAAATTCAGTTCTTTCGGTGGTTGCAGATACGGTGGTTACACTTACGCCAGCCTCCCCATCACGATCTGAGGAACTACTAGCATTCCGCCTAGGTCCCTTCCTCACCCTCCTAGGAAGCGCTTCCTGGTTGTCCGGAATCTCCGTCGACGATCTCAGCATAACACTGCTGCCTCCTGCCATTAACTCTACCAACTGAGTTAATTGGTCAGTAAGCTTGTCAAGTTTGGCGTTAGTGTCCAATCGTGCTTCACCCTCAATGGGTGCAGTCGAGCCCTCCTCCACCTCCATAACTAAACCAATACAAACACAATGGAGGCTAGCACGAAAAAAGTACTCACTCGTAGAAAATGCACCAGTGAAGGAAATAAGGCTCAGTTCTTTTCTGGAAAATCAGATTTATTTTTGAAGCCACGACAAGACAACCACAAGATAAAACTCCAAAAGCAGGTCACAAGCACTTATATCATAATTGTGCTCATAAATTCGGTTTTTCAACCTCCTTTCAAATTTGCCAACATAAAAAGCATCACATATTCTGCACATACTTAAATATACTATTCCACTTGTTTGACAATTTGCAAAATGGGTGCTCCTAATCAACATATCCCTACTCTTAACATAAACTGTATCCTTAACACAAATGTAAGGGCATTGTGGGCAACTTCCACATTTAAAAGTACCTAGTCTCTCTTTCCTCTTACTTTGCCCCTTCCCTTTAACCTCAAAATAATTCTTAAGGTTTTTGCCTTTCCTATATGTACATTTTAAAGGGTGTTTAAATAAACAGTCCAAGTCCGACAATTCACCAAACTTTTGCCATTCATTCTGTATTAAGTTTCTTATAAGCTTGGCCTCTCCATTATAATCAATTACCAAATTATTCCAACCATCATATTCGTCATATTGCCTCATTCCCATCAATTGTTCATCCTTCCCTATAATAGGATGGTATTTATCTTGCCTACCACTCATCACTTCTTCCTCAACTTCCTTTATTAAGGTCTCAGGGTAGCCTCTCTCTAGAAACATTTTGTGCAATTTTTCACATTCCTCCTTAAAATCCACATTTCTAGAGGTCATTCTGCTACCCCTGACATATTGTCCCTTGACTATACCTTTCTTATGATGATGAGGGTGGGCACTGTCATATGACAAAAAAGAGTTGGAATAACTGTCCTTTCTAAAAACTTTGGAAAAGAACTTGCCCTCATCCTTCCCTACATATATGTCTAAATAATGCAAACATTCCTTGCTCAGGGTATGGGTGAATGAAAGGAACCTAATAGTGCTAGATAAATATTCCAAAATGGCTGTAAATACACTCTCTGAACCAACCCATAGGAGACATATATCATCCAGATAACGCTTATATAGTTTCCAGCATTTCTTAAACTGTGAATTGAGTATGAACCCTGTTTGTTGCACTCCACTGCTTAATGGCTATTTGTCTTGAAGTTATTCATATGTCACCCTCTGCTTTCCACTAGTCAACCTAATGTGAGGTATAGTGTTAAAATCTTGATGATGTCCACCTCCACAGAGCTTCTTTTGTTTGTCTCATGGATAACTCACTCACAGAACTTAATCATTCTGGGTAAAAAAGACCTCTAGACCTCTGCTGCATGAAGCCATGCTGTTGTCCATCTGCAAAAAAAAAAATTAGAACCAGTCTTCTCATCAGAATCTTTACCACAATGTTCTCTGGGTTGAAAGTGAGTGTAGCAATCCTGTAATTCTCCATCTTCTACCCAGTCCCACCTTGTGTACTGGACATACTGATGCTTTCTTCCAGTTCTGTACTATTACTTTGGGTTCTGAGGTGAGATTGTACAGATCAGGAAGAGGTGTGTGTGCGTGTGTGTGTGTATATATATATATATATATATATATATATACATATATATATATATATATATATATACATATATATATATATATATATATATATATATATCAAGTACCTCTGCCAAAGCTTGGCAGCCAGGGCAGTAGTGAGAGTCAATCCTGTGTCTCATACCGCCAAAGATTTTTAAGAATCTTCCTGCTTCTTCTCTGGTCATTCTCAACTTCCCATGTTGTCTCCTTCCATATCTGCCATGTGTTACCCACCTGACACGTTTTATATTCATTCCATTTTAAAAAGAAAGCTGAATAAGTCACTTAGTATTTTTGCTGTCTCTGAAGCATTCTTGAGGTTCCTCTCTCTCTTTTAACAAATGCATGTCTTGCTGATTTCTCTTATGTTCCTCACTCCATATGAAGTCTTTAATTTTCTAATTTCCATGCCTCTGGATATTTCCTTATTTGGCTGTCTTGACTGTTAAATATCCTTTAATGTATTGTTTTGGCCTTCATGTAGGTCTTTTCTTATTCTTCATAGCATCTTTTCCTATATACTTTCCTCTTTTACTTCCATATGAGGCCAGACTAGATTTTCTTTTCTTTTTCACTTTCTTCTCTTAATGATGCAAACATTCATGACTTTCCTCACTGCTTCCTTTTTTGTTTATGTCCCAGTTTGTACTTTTTGTAAAGATCTTCATAAAATATCTTAAATATTGTCAATATCTAATTGGGGTCACTTATTCATTTATTAATTCTACAGCCCCTAATTTTCACCGCCATTCTTTCTACTCTGTTTCCTTGGTCGTCTACTTAGTATTTTGTGAGCTTTTGAACTGTTATCAAGGAAAGTTTAAGTGTTACCATTCTAGAGTCATGCATTCAATTGTTTTTGTGTTGTCTCCAACTCTACATGCGCTTTGAAAGTATCTTGACTGTCTTTATGCTGTAATCATGCAATGATTTGAATACTCTTTACATTTCCTTCTTTCATGTTCCCAATACTTCCTTTCCTTTATTTGGACTCTAACTTAGCATCTGACTGGGGGGAATGACGCCAATTTGATTTTAATGTGTTAGAATTAAGACTCTTAGCATCACCATTGTCCAGTCTTTAAAGGATTTTCCAAGAGATGAACTGGTAAGCGTCAATGTCTATCCCATAACTGAAAGTGATCTAATAACAAGGTTATGACTATCAGGGCATGGTATATCACTACAATACGGTATGTTTCCAGTCTAGCTACTAAATAGGAGCAACTTTGTCTTTGCCTTCTAGGCTTGTACTATACTTTCTTCTACAAGTACAACATGCAGTGATATAATATGTTTTAGCACTCCCACTCTGATCCCCTGCACAGCCTATGGCAATCTCCTGCTAACCTACACCCCTGGGCGTGACTCCTCACTGGATAGGACTCCTGACTTCTTAGGAAGCTGATCATGTAGTAACTGTGTTAATCTCAGTGAGTGAGGGATCCATTGGGGTGCTGTGAGAATGGAACTGGGAGCCATTATTTGTATGGTGGATCATTCAAAGTCCCAAGCTCTGGCAGTGGCTAGTGTGGTAATGTTAGGCTGTCATTGATGCACTGTGTTTTAAATTAAAACCTGTACAGCTCCTGGCCTCCACCGGAAGTCACACAAGCATTGAGTTCTTCCAAGTCCTCCATCCCTCCTGGGATAAAACAGATAGTCATCAGATACTATACTATACTATACTATACTATCCACTCCTCACATCTGGACCTACCAGTAGCCCTGAGTCCATTCCCAAACTCAGGCCACAGGTGGCACAGATGAAAGACTACCTCTGTGTCACTGGGCTGTACAGATGCATATTCTTTTACTCTAATATTTGCCCTTTACCCCTTTACTACTGTTGTGTTACTATTTATTCCTAGTCATTGTGCTCCCTCCATGCAGTTCGCAATACTTTCACTTTTCAGTTTATTCAAAATAGAATCTTGTTTCAGTATATCTTTTTACTCTAGTTTTCAGTATCTTGTTCCCATCCACACTCAGATACATGATTTCCATTGCATAATGCTTCCAGTGGATTATGTACCTGTGAAGTTGCTTCTGTATATGCCTCTTTACTCCACCACTTCCTTGGCCACTTACTAATCTTCTTTACTCGCTCTCTTTCCCTGTCTTTTTCAAACAGGAATACTGACTGCACCTTTAACAAGTTCTGTAAGCTCCATGACCTAGCTGCAGATTCACTGTTCTTACTCCAGTGTATGAGCTTTCACATATTTCTACACAGAATAAACTGTTTTATCTCCCTTTCCATTCAGCATAACATGTTCTGTAGCAGAATAACAGTAATGAGTTTAAGACACTCTCTCAGTTAATTTCCTTTCATTTTGAACCTGGATTCTAAGCATTTAACCTATTTTACAGTATTTTATAGGTTCATAGGTTGGTACTAGGCTATCGGCCCTAGGACCTATACAAGCCTAGCCATAACAATTCCCTGGATATTTCTTCCCACAATATTTACTTCCCTGGACCCCTGCCTAGCAGGACGACTGACATGATCCCCAAGGTGAATTTCCTATCTCCCATCCAATCGTCAAAGTTCCTTTTGAAGAAGGCCAAGGAGGTGCTCTGCTTGACATCTATGGGCAGTCTATTCCAGAGTATGTGGAGTCTCTGGGTCAGGAATCTATCCCTCCAGCATGTTTTGTTCATTGTGATGACAAGGTTTAGATCCCCGGAGCGTGTGGCTCTGAATGATTGGGATTTCTTTAAGTGTAGCGTATCCAACAGCTCAGGGTTTGACATGGCCTTGTATGTTAAGCAAAGATTGCCTCTGAGTAGACGATATGCCACAGAGTATAGCTGGAGTTTTTTTAGACGGTCAGCATAGGGCATCTGCATTAGGCCTGTGATTCTTTTAGTGAGGTATTTCTGTGGCCTTCCCAGCTGTTGCAGATGTCTTGTGAGGTACATACCAAACTGGGTGTTGTACTCTATAATGGGTCTAATGAGGGATGAGTACAGTGGGACAATGACCTCCTTTTTTCTGGATGAAAAGCCCTTAGAGATGAGGTGTACCACATAGAAGGATTTCCTGAATGTTGTGGCAATGTGGTTATCGAAGGTGAGACCACTGCCCACCTGTGTCCCTAAGTCTCTCATCACACTTTTGGTGTTTAGTGTACTGCCACCTATGTGGTAATTCATGGGTACATGTTTTTTTCCAAACGGGATAACTATACATTTCTTGGCATTAAGCTTGAGCCCATGGCTCTGACACCAAGCATCTGTTTCTGTAAGGCCCTTTTGTAGAATATCTACATCATTTGGGGATTCAACAATGGCTCCCAGTTTGCAGTCATCTGCAAACTTTGTCAGCCAGAGTCCCTTAGTGTTGGGCTGTACTTCAGAGAAATAGATGCCAAACAAGAGCAGTCCCAGGACTGAACCCTGAGGTACTCCACTTGTCACTTGTCTGGAGCTGGATTTGGAGTTGGCTACTTTTACAGTCTGGGTTCTGTCAGTAAGCCAGTTGGCAACCCATGATTTTACTGCCAAAATTCTAGAGTCTGTGCTAGAGCTGTTATATTCATTAACACATTGACCAGTTTCTGGTGTCTTTTTAACATTTTTCCAGTCTGTTACAATGTGATCTTTTATTGCTTCTGGTTTCCCTCCAATGGACTTCCTGTTTCTCTCACATGAAGTCCATCATTCTGATGGTTCATACATTCGGCTCTGTGGTCCTCCAGTTGAAGTCCAGTGTCTTAAGATATGTTTGTACTTAGTAACTAACTAAGTAACTATGCTGCTATTTTCCCATTTTATTATGCTGCTGCTTTTCAAACATGTTGCAGGGATCTTGTTTGCCTGGATTCTACTTGTTTTATTTTATCCACAAGAAAGATCGATTTGGAGTAAGTAGAGCGTATCACAGTGACACAGTACATTTACAGCACCTGGGAGGACTTTTATCGAGCTTTTTGAATTGTGAATGCTCGATTTACCTGCAGTGCCTTTAAACAGCTGTTAAACTCTTATTAGTTGTCCGTTAGACACTGGGATGGTCCAGGTTCATATCTGACCCAGGACTTGATGGTTGGGAATGCATAAGCAGTTGTTGAACTTATTTTGGCCATGCACCTCTTGTAGTGGGACACTTTGAGCTTGTGTGAGACCTTTACATAGTGGTTCAGGAACATTGCAAAGATAGTAATTTTCAGTACAAAGATTACATCGCTTGAATGCAGTTGATTATTATATTTTGTTGCTGGATTGTTATTTGTAGTTTCGGAAAAACTACCAAATTTTACATTATTAGCAGTGAAATGAGTTTTGAACTTCATTTATTTGTGTTTTGTAGTATCACATTTTTATTACTTACATAAACACACTGTGGTATTATACAGTATCACTTAAATATGCTTTCTCTGATAGCACCTGCTGTGAATAATCTGTATAATTTACAACATTTTTATTATATTTTAACTGTATCATATACTTGTGATTTGCTTAAACTCATGTATAATGCTAGGTAATAAGTACTCTAGGAAAGCTGAAGTTTGAAGTTGAGCTGAAATTTCTAAATTTGAGACACATTACTGTACATTAGACCAATACAGTGATTACCTTGTTTATACAATTTCTACTTCCTATAGAATAAGAAGCCAAACGTGAACCTGTCTCACTTCAAAAAGTCCTGTATCATTTTACGCAGCAATTTTATTAGCTGCATATATTTTAGAAATCTAAATCAAGCTGTGATTCTCAGACAGTCTTAATGCAAAGATACAAACATATTTCTATTATTTACCTGCTGCAAAAAACAGAGAAAACCTAACATCCTCATGTTTTGCAGGGAGGAGAGTGCCCACTGCATCCTCTATGGTGGTGGACTACATTCCCACATTTCTTCTACTTATATGTTCATAACTGGATATAATAAATAAAACGGCTACCACCAAATGCTATGTGCCACAGTAAAATACTAAAAATAAAAATAAAAAATATGCTGCAACAGTAGATACTAAGACAGAAATTACATAATTTATTTTAATCCATAAAACTATTTTGGGTACTCACACCCTTTATCAATTAAAATAACATGCAGCACTTTCTATTTATAGTTCAGATGAAGAAGCTGCCCAGTTCAGTTATTAAACCCTGATTAATGTAAGCACTTAAGTTATCTGCAAATCTGATTCAAACTTCTGCATGAAGTTGTTTCAGTTGCCACCTTTGTGAGATTTGTGTATAACCTGTAAAGCTTGAAAAGTAACTGTTTTCCTTATAGCCAGTGTACACGCAATCAACAGAATATCTAATTTATACATCCTGTCAGTAAGAAGAAATATGTACAGTGTCTCTACTCATCAATGTATAATACATGAACAAGTAGTAGTATATATTTTTTTTTATTTAGAAAAACTAACAGGTATTTTAGAAGATGCATAGCAGAATATTTGTGATATCTTTCTTATTCCTGTCCTAAACTTTCTCAGCCGAAACCTTTAGCTGTCTTCACTTCTTGATAACACCAATGCTTGTCAGATTCATTTTTTAATACTTCTCTCTCTCTTGACTTTTATCCCCTTACCCAATTAATTTAAAGTGTAAATTCACCATGTTAAATCTGAAAACATCACTCTGCCTCTTGACTTGCATTATATTCCTAAATTATTTCTTTTACTTTAATGATACTAATGTGATTCTTCCTTCCCCATGCAAACAATTTACTTTGAATGAACACCTTAGACATAACATAATAGTCATCAGTTCAACTAGATACCTTAGCCAGCTCCTTGTAGTATCACATATGCCTTCAAAAAAGCAGCTTGTAGAAAATCTTAGTCTTGCAAAATTACTCATATTTCTTACACTTCTTCAAATATTGCTTACGGAATTATACCTCTTTACTATTGGACTTAGCAGGAGACATCCAACTAAATGTCAGGTCCACTAACATCACTTCTAAACTCATCCAGTATTAATAGTGATCAAGCAAAGGATCTAGAGATAAGGGACATAAGCTTAAATAATGTCCACTATAAATGTGCTAATCTTTAAGCTTTGTTACTTGCAGAACTGCTCCATATCTTGGCTCTTGTAAGGTCATTGCAAAAAAAATAACTTTTGTCTATTTTATTCATGAAAACTACTCTATCAGCGCAGATAACGGATAAGGACTTGGAACAGGTGATTGTGTTCTACTTCTGATGAAATATTGTACTTGTCTAGATGTTATACAAATTGCTAGAGTTATCCCTACCAAGGATAGTACCCCCAGATAGTTGTTAACTCTTCTAATCCTTGGTAAATGCACACATCTCCACTTGAGTTGTAAATATTCCCCTTCCTCTTCTATCACCTTGTTTGAACAAGTTCTGAAGGATATATACCTTACAAGCATCAATGAAAACATGATTACTCTGTGGTATTTTGACAGCAATACTACAGTTCCAAGATCCTTCCACTTATGTATCATATCAGTTTCATACACTGGAGCAAATGGATATCAAACAAGACCAAATCCTAGCTCAGCTAATTATAATTTTGTGGGTAGTGGGTCTTCTTATGAGCAGCTTCCCCAACTGGTGCATGTGTCATTTCTCCTTAACATTAATAGTGACCACTGCACTATCTCAGTTTAGTCATTCAAAATAGTTAAAGCCCCCTCAAACCACAGCTTCTAGTGTGAAGGTCCATTTTAGAAACAAAGGAATTAAGCCTGCATGGCCTTTTGCAGACCACTGACCAGACCCTCTGTACTAAGAAACAAATCCTAACTGTGCTTCAGTTTACTTTTCTGACCAACTATTCACAATACAAAATGCTCTCATCTCCCAGATATGCAGAAGGGACATCAGCTTAGTATGACCATCAGCGAGTATGACAACGGCTTGCAACTGAAATAGGCACAGATATCAAGTCTAAAGAATCTTGAAAAAAACAATGCTAACTCACAACAAACCTTTTTAGATCTTAGGAAAGCATGCAGAATTGCAACTTTTATGTATTTAAATCATATGGAAAGATGCACTTGGCAGCATCAAGATGTAGGAGGACATGAACCCTAAACAATGCCATTTCACACAATGCGGATTATGGAAAAAATACTACTGAAAAATTTGGTATATACAGAAATGAAATCTGCTTTTTTGTTATCTGGGCCTTTTCTAGGTTTAATGTAAATTCTAGAAGTAGAAAAAACTACAGAGCTATTGTGAATGAATTTCTGTAATGAGGCACATGCAACACTCATCCAGATAAGGAAAATATACATTTCCTGGCTTTAATTTTTTTCTCTTTTTTTTTTTTTTTTTTTTTTTTTTTAAGGTGTGTTTTTGTCCTTTGCCTACTGAACATCAAGCCTTTCCCAATTCAATTTTGTCCATTCAGTATCTAGTACTAGGGAGTTACTCCATTACACTATAAAGGCAATATACATCAAAAAGTGGCATTACAGAGGCATCCATGAGAGTTACTGCAATAAGGGCATTTGCATGCCTAAACCTCATGCCCTTGGCAGAGAATGAACTACCCGCATCAGCACTGTGATGTACAATGTCTTCACCTGCACAAGCATGTTCCTGTACACTCACTAATGAGGACAGTGATGATCACTTGTTCAGCCAAACTCCAACCCCCGGAATGTGTACTGTGATGCCACCCCTTCTCTGTGGGATTATGGTGGTATGATTACTGTTTCCCCCCTAACTCCTCTCTCAGGATAGGTATGTGTTGCTTGTGCCCATTAAGCACCTGCACTGCTAATCCAACTTGGGTAACCTGAGCCATACTTTGAGCTTTATCCCTCTATGCCACCACAGCTAGCTAGAGATCTATCAATTTGTAAAAAAAAAAATGGATTTCAAAGATGGCAGAGTTGAAAAGTGGAAATGAAGATGACCATCTGTCTTGAAATATTACAAATTTCCTATGGAGGGACAAACTAGAATCTCTAGGCAAGCATCATAAATGCATACTATTGTCATCTATACATTTTGGCTTTTTCATTGAGACTAGACCCATTGAAAGCATGCAGAACTTTCTTTTTTGTGCTGGCTTATGTAGATATGCCATTGCAATATGTTGCTTCACTCTGAACTTCTCTGGCAAGAAGTGTGCAGGTGAATAAAACTTCAAACAGATGATCTGTCACAGAAAAGTGCAGCTGGAAAGGATTTTCTAAATCACATTAATGACTAGTCATTTACGTGTTTCTGTTGTGTCATTGCTATGCATGAATCAATAATACCATTACTGTGTGAGCAGCAATAAAACAGTTTATTTATCATTGACAATAATGAGGAACCATGTCTTGAAGCATGATCCAAAAACCAAAGTTGCCACCATGTTCATTTTCGATAAAAAATCTCCATCCTGACTTTTCTTACAGTGAGCAGTATGATACCAAATGTTTTTTCTGATATTATTTTCAAATGCTGCATCATGCTTCCTTATCACAAAAAAGTACAAAGAAAAATGTCAATGTCACAATTTCACTCAAAAAAATTGGTTTCTTATCTCTGTAAGCATTAATAGGATAAAAAGTACAGCAGTGCTACTTTCATTTTTATTGTACAAGCATAAGAAAGAAAGAAAATAAATATTCCAACACAGCTATTAGCACGGTATCTTTAATATAGTCTCTATATGCTGTTTTACATATCCCCAAACAGATATAGCAAAATAGTGTTTGTTATAACAGAATAGTATTATGTTGTTTTCTTATTACAATGTGAAGTTTTCTATTAATGCAGTATACACTGTATTAGTACAGTAGCACTAGTATCTAATCCTACTGTGCTAACATATTACATGCGCTCAGCTGGGTATTCTTGACTAGTGGTTATCACAGAATAGCACCAGGTTGCTTTCTTACTGCACAGTGAGCCAAATAAGTTTCCAATTCCCATCTGCCCCTGAACTTGGTATCACAAAATAGTGCTTATTATCACAGAAGAGTATGAGGCTGTCTTTCATATAATCTAATGCATAAATTACCTGTTCAACAGTCTGTTTAACTGCACACAACTTTTTGTTATAGAAATAACGACATGCAATGCATTAATGTGGTGGGACCTGCTGCACTATTGTGTTGCATGTTTTTTCTATGCTAACAAAAGGCTATGATGTATACAGCTAAATCAGAAAAATCGAAAAAAAAATTGATAGCTGTATTCTGATATTTAGATGCAATTTATAAGAGGAATGACAAATATTTTGAGTTCGTTCTACTTGTTAAGCTAACTATGAAGTTATTTACTGAACACTCTAGAGTATTTAGCAGTTATTTTCTATGAGGATCCAAAACAAAATAATGAAAATGAATAAGGTTGCTGAAATGAAGAAAATATTAGAATGCTTATCAGAGTGATACATTAGTAGCTGCATGACGCATAAGACTGAAACAGTTCTGTCAAGAGAATAATGCATAGTTTTTAAACACAAATTACATTTCTTTACCATACTACAAATGTGCAATTGGTGTACATTTGCACATAGAATAGACTAGACTAGTGCAGGCTCAGACTCTAACATAAGCACATGAATGCCGTAAACATTTTACATGTTGGTAAAATTTAAGGGATAGAATCAGAGATTTAAATGATAGTGCTGTTTTGTAGTATAAATGTTTAAGTTTTGCTATGCTTCTCTGGATCCATGGTCCTTTTTTCTTCACAGCTTGGATAGTGCATTTTATTTATAATTCAAAATTGAATTTTCACCCAAACGTTTTCATATGAGCAGAGTGCATGAGATGGCTGTAAAACTGCATTTGAATAGGTTTATTAAATACTATTTCATCATCCATATATCTGGCCAAATGGAAGTACATATATGCGTCTTTTATGTGCCTTTTTCTACAACATAGACTTCAGTTGATTGTAATGTTAAATTCTGTCACTATAGCTGCTTTTATTATGGACACAAAGACCACTGTCTTTCCTGTATTAAGGAAATGTATGCAGGGGAATTGTGGGCAAGTAAGTTAACTTCATTTATTGGACATATACTCAACAGCCTGGTTTATTATTTAGAATTACAAAGAATAGTTCTTGTTATTAAAGAACAGCATCATGTTGCCTGCCCATTTCATGGCACACTAAATATGTATCTCATTCCTGTCTGCTTTAGCATAGGCGGTACATCTTTCTGCTATGACCTACTACACAAATGTGTTGCATGCTGTCACAATGCTATAATAAAGTTGTGCTGTCTCTGATTAAATTAGAAAACAAATATGTACTTGCAAATTTTATTTTGCTACCTACCTATCTAACCATTTTCAATCCCCTTCGTACCACCCAAGTGAACTATTTGTTCATGTTCAGGGAAAGAGCCAGCTCATTCATTTCCTGACCAAGAAAGAAACCCAACATCTTCTTTAGTCACTACTGGAAAGAGAGGTCATGGGCCCATTTATTCCCCTCAGAGGTAAAAGTCAGATGTCAGCAGTAGGCCATCATATGTGTGATGGCAGGCCCTAAATCCCCAGCCTCAACCCCTTTGCCATAGTTGTGACTTCTGTAATCACTTGTTTCCTGGGGTGATGCATGCTTCATGCCTACATTTATGTTCCATTTCCTTGGCAACTATGCAACATGATCATCACCTCAGTACATAATGCTACAAGCTAGACCTCCACACTTCAGTTAGAATCAGTATTGATGTGGAACTGACTGCCTCCCTATGTCTAGGATGAACAAGCTTGAAATGGCTGCTCACTTGCATCCCCTGCCCATTTCTTCCAGTTTCCTGTGACACTAACCGAGCATGGATCACCTACAGCACAGTCAAACCTTTTCGTCAATGAACCATAATGCCAGGCCAAGTGGTTATAGGTTTGATAGCTGTAGTTTATTTTCCTGTAATTTGTGAGAGATTGTTGAGAGTTACTTACTCATAATCTGTCTTCTAACAAGTCTTATCTTGCACTGTATCAGTTGCATCCTCTGTACTGCTATTATGTATGTATTTTACATTCTGTGTATTATTATTATGTATTTTTACTGTCTGTATTTACTTTGATTTTCTGTACTATTCTGAAGCTTTTCTCCCCAGGACTCTATTGAAAACGGACTCTTCATGGCCCAATGGACTATCCTGGCAAACAAACTGCAAATAAATAAATAAATAAATATTAACTTAGGGGAGGTTTTTGTTTTTGTTCTGTATACCACAGCTGCTCATGCAGTGTACAATGCAGTCGGCTTATGAGTTCCGCCGTATTGGCTATGTCTACAACTCTATTTTGCTAACCTGTACATCCCTTTTAACTATTTGTAACTATCCAAGTCAATGAATGTAGCACTTGTGATCCTTGTGTACCACCAGATGATAGGGAGTCCACAAAAGGTAAAACACTCTGTTTAATGTATTTATGTATTTCTTCATGTTTCAGTATATTGTTTCTGCTATGTTAATTTCATATAGGCTGCACCCAGAGCCTTACTCAACACAGCCCTGAATTCATCTTGTGTGGACAGAGGCACATAGTTGTGATGTGTATTTGTATTTACGGTGCTGGTTCCTCTCTCAAATTCATATCAGTCTGTCTTTTTGATTCTGCGACATTACACTTAAGGATTATCATTCCAGTTACAGATTTTCCACTTAGTGATTGCTCTGTTTCGCTATGTCTTCAACAAGCTCAGCCTTTTGAACCTCTTGCTTTGTTCCATGAGTACTGTCTCATTTACTGGCTCAGTAAATAGAAGTTATGTTCTTACCATAACGTTCCATGTTAGTTGTCTTCTTCTCGCCTTCTTCTTGCTGGATGGGTTCGGAGCCGACCTCGGCTCCGACTCGGCCACTCTAAAAGCTCGAGAGTTGGTTCCACCGGCTCGAGGCTCCCCTTATATCCCACAATGCTAGGCGTGAGTTACCTCAGATCTCGTTTGTAAGCTAGGCCCAGCTTATAATAGTAACAGAATAACTATAAACAAAGTCCACCTCTATAAACCAGGGAGAAGAGAAGGGTGACCTACATTCTGATCCAGGAAAATATGCACAGCAGCATATACCTAAAGTGAAGAGGTGGTAGAAAGAGAGGTCACAATCAAAACTCCTCTAGGTCTGTCCAGGCCAGGGGGAAGGAGGGTGGGACGCAAGAAGAAGGCGAGAAGAAGACAACTAACATGGAACGTTATGGTAAGAACATAACTTCTATATGTTAAGTTGTCTATCTCGCCTTCATTCTTGCTGGATGGGACCGCGTCCCTAGCACCTTGTCCCGGGTGGCCTAACGGAACAGACTCTTGAGAACAGTGGAACCAAAGTTAGCTCTATGCCTAGAAGCTAAATCCAACTTATAATGAGAAATGAAAGTGTGAGGAGTAGCCCAAGTAGCCGCTGCACAAATGGTGTCAATAGGCAGTCTGTCTTGGAAGGCTATAGAAGTAGCCAAAGTTCTGGTAGAATGGGCTTTAGGTTTGCTAGGCAGCTTTTGGTGTCTAATTTCATAAACAAGGGAAATCAGAGATGTTAGCCATCTAGATAATGATACCTTTGAAAGTGAAAGTCCCTTTCTGCCTTCTGCATAAGAGACAAACAGCTGGTCAGATTTTCTGAATTGTTTGGTTCTATCCAAATAGTACCTTAACTGACGATGAACATCTAACCAATGCAATTTTTGTTCAGACCTGTTAGAATATTCTGGAAAAAACACAGGGAGGTCAATGCTTTGATTTAGGTTAGACGCCGAGGCTATCTTAGGTAAAAAGACGGGTTGGTTCGTAAAGATACCCTGTCCTTATGGAACAACAGATAAGGAGGTCGACAGCTGAGTGCATGAAGTTCTGAAACTCTTCTAGCTGAAGTAATAGCTACCAGAAAGAGTGTCTTCCATGATAGCAATTTTAAAGAACAGGAGGCTGCAGGTTCGAAAGGGGAAAGAATCAAAGAACTAAGAACTAAATTTAGGTCCCAAGGAGGAGGAGGATTTCTTATAGGAGGTCTGAGTAGAAAAACTCCCTTCAAAAAGGCTTTGCAAAGCTTGTGGGACATTATGGCAGACTCTGAAATACCCACATGAAAGTTAGAAATAGCTGCCAATTGAACTTTAAGAGTAGAAGGAGATGAACCTGCATGGAAGAGTTCAGCTAGAAAATCAAGGACCATTTGGATGGAAGCAGTGAAAGGATCTATGTCCCTTCCTTGAGCCCAATAGGCGAAACGCTTTCCACTTACTCAAATAAATCTTTCGAGTGGAAGATTTATGGGAAGCTATCAAAATATCTCGAACAGAGTGAGATATTTGAGGAAGCCTGGCTAAGGTTGGAATTGGAGGAACCAAGCAGTGAGGTTCAGAGAGGGAAGGGAGCGATGAAACTGACCCGATTGATGGATCAAAAGATCTGGAACTAGGTCCAGATGCCACGGTCGCTCCAACAGAAAATGATGTAGAAAGGGGAACCAAACCTGTCGAGGCCAGTAAGGAGCAATGAGGATCAACGAGGCCTTCTGAGCGATAGCTTTCTGTATCACTTGAGAGATTAGTGGGAAGGAGGAAATGCATACAGAAGTCCCCGGGGCCAAACTTGGACTAGAGCGTCTCTGCTGGGCTGGCCTGGTAAAGGGAATAGGGTGAAATAATCTCTGCACTTGCTGTTTTGGGGAGTAGCAAAAAGGTCGCAGCAAGGCTGACCCCACTTGAGAAAAATTTCTCTCACAACAGAGTCTTTCAGAGACCACTCGTGAGGCATGAGGATAGCTCTGCTCAACTTGTCCGCGATTTGATTGGACTTCCCGGGGATGTGTGTTGCTATCAGAAACCGCTGAGAAGAAATCGCCCATTGCCACAGTCTGAGTGCTTCTCGACACAGGGGTAGGACCTGGTTCCGCCTTGTTTGTTGATATACCACACTACAGACATATTGTCCGTCTGGATTGCTATCGTTCCCAAGGGAAGAGAGTCTTGAAGGGCTTGCAACGCTAAAAGCACTGCTCTCATCTCTAGAACATTTATGTGCAAGTGGCATTCGTCTGGTTGCCATGTGCCCTGGACAGTTCTGCCCTGATAATGCCCCCCCCACCCGATCAGGGAGGCGTCCGTTGTCACAGTAGCAACCGGAGGGGAAGGAACAAAGGGTCTTCCCAATAAGAGCTGAGGGGAAGACATCCACCACAGAAGATGATTTCTGCATGTTTGCGTAATCATAATGGTGTGGGACATCGGAAGTTGCTGGTATGACCATTGCGTGAAGAGCATCCATTGAAGGATTCTCATGTGGAATCTGGCTAATGGAAGCAGAGGTATGGCAGCCGCCATAATTCCCAACACTTTCAGAACTAACCTGGCTTTGATTCTGTTGCTGCTGAAGAGGAGCAAGACCAGTTTGTGTATATCTGTTATTCTCTGATCTGTTAGTCTCGCAGACATGTTGACTGTGTCTAGATTTGCGCCTATGAAGGTAATAGTATGACAAGGCGACAAAACAGACTTTTTGCAATTTATTGAAATGCCCAAATTTTGACAAATGCGAAAGGTGTAGTCCCTGGCCATTAGAAGAAGATGCTTGGTGGGAGCTGTGAGGAGCCAGTCGTCCAAATATGGAAACACCTGGAATCCTTGACGTCTCAGGTGAGAAGCTACCACTGCCATGCATTTGGTAAACACCCGGGGGGCAGTGGTGAGACCAAAGGGCAGGGCCCTGAATTGAAAATGACTGGTTCCCAGCCTGAAGCGGAGGAATCTTCTGGAGCGTCTGTTCATTTTTATATGATAGTACGCATCCTGAAGGTCTATAGAGCACATCCAGTTTCCCTTTCCCAATAGGGGAAGGATGGACTGCAGCGTGACCATCCGAAATCTTGTTTTCTTGACTGACTTGTTCAAGATACTGAGATCCAAAATTGGTCTCCAGTCCCCTGTTTTCTTTGGAACTAAAAAGAACCTGGAGTAGATTCCGGATCCTTGCTGGTCTGCTGGAACTGGCTGAATTGCTCTTTTTGCAAGCAGCTTTGAAATTTCCAAAGCTGCAAGATCCCTTTGAGCGGGCGGAACATCTGGAAGGGATTTTTTTGATTGGATTGGAATGCGAACAAAGGGAATGGAATAGCCTTCGGAAATGATGGACTGTACCCATTTGTCTTGAGTCAGGGATAGCCAGGCTTCTGGGTACAGTGACAATCTTCCCCCGACTGCCTCCGAAGGTGGGCAGTCGGGCAACACCTCAGGGATGCTGAAAGGGCTTATCAGAGAAGGTTTCTCGATTGCCCTGGTTCTGCGGACCCCCCCCCTGCCTCTAGGGCGGCATCTACCATTGTTGTTCCCCCCTCTGCCTCTGGCGGGGAACCGACTCTGTGCGTCAGGCGAAGTCCCTTGAGATTGTTTGCGGAACCACATTTTTCCACTCTTCTGGCCTTTGGGGTAAGGCCTAGAAGGAGTAGAAAAACGGACTCCGACGGCAGAAAGAGTCTTGCCATCCGTCTCGCACCTAGTCAAGGTTTCTTTCACTTGAGGACCAAAAAGAGATGATCCATCAAACGGGGAATTAGTGAAAGACGTTTTAAAGGGGTCCGCAAAATTGCATAACCGCATCCAGGCATGCCTACGTAAGGCCACTCCTGTTCCTGCGGCCCTGCTCGCTCCATCCGCCGCATACGAAAGGAGGCGCATGGAGGAGTTAGCTATGGAGTTCAGGGTAGCCAGCTGAGTGTTCATCTTGTCTTGAAAACCCGCAGCTGTAGGATCCTTCAACATATCACTCGCTTCTTTGATCAAGTCTCTTTGAAGACGAGTAAAATGGCATAGGTAGTTCAGCGAACGCATTGCAAAGGTCGCTGACGAGAACATCCGCTTCCCGTACCTGTCCATAGACCTAGATTCCCTTTTTAGGTGGATGGACAGGCACTGAAGGATCAGCTAGTTCCTTCTTAGTGGCAGCAGCAACCACCATAGCATCCACAGAAACTCCTTTTGTCAGAAATTGTTTATCTGTTGGTGCCGTGATAAATTTTGAGGGTCTCCTGGGAGTGGGGTCCACTGAATCAGGAGCCGTCCATGCCTTTTTTGCTACCACCTGCATGAGGGGGTCAAAGGGGGGAGACACCCAGGAGGTGGAAGGGCGAGAGCCAAACGCCTCAAGGTACACAGATTCATCCTCCGAAGGGTTGAGGGCTGGCCAATTTCCCCTCTGCTTGAGGATTTCTAGAATGTCTGCAAATGAGACATCTTCAGAAGGGGAACGGGGGGAACCCTCGGAATCCTCTAAATCTGTGTCAGAGGTGACGGACTCAGGTGAGTCTATGTGTTTCCTCTTACACTTTCTCTTCCGAGGGGGCTCTTCTGCCAAATCAGGAGAGGCCTCGGAAGAGGATGAGATCCCCACAGGGGATTCCTGAGGAGCTGACTCTCTGCGGTCTGGGATGAGGGAGTGAGTCGATTTGACCTGAGGCAGCGAAGAGGGAGGGGCGGACGGAGCCGACTGTGGAGTTGAACCAGGTTCCAACACACTCCGCATGACCTCGAACGCACCCCTGTCAGGCAGAGCCAGAGGTCCCTGCTCCAAAAAGCTAAAAACCTCCCTCGGCACCGACAGTGATGGCTCCAAGGCCGATGTCGGAGCCGAACTCACCAGCGCCGAAGCTCCGAGAGGGAGAGCGGGGTCGGACAAGGGTCCAATGCCACTTACCCCCTCGGAGCCGACGAGGGAAGTCCGGCGCCGAGATTCTTCTAAGGAAGATGGAGCCGAAGACATCTGTATCGGCTCCGACGCTACCACAGTCTCGGTTCCGAAACGCCTCGGCTCCGAGCTCAACGGAGTCGGAGGAGGAACATAATGGGGGACAGGGTCAGGCATCGACTGATGAGTCGGGCTCTGAAGCATTTGGGCCAGTGCCTCGGACTTAAGAAGTCGACTCACTACCCTCTGAAGGTCATGGTCCGAAAGCCGCGATGACCTAGAGGAATGAGATCTATGGCTCCGTTCAGACAGCAAGGGAGATGGTGGAGCCGAATGAACGGAGCCAAGGGACGGTGACCTGGACCTCTTTCTAGATGTCGGTTCCGAAGGTCTAGTCGGAACCGACAAAGGAATTTCCAATACCTCGGCTCCAGCCGGAGCCGAGGAAACCACAGAAACTACAGTCTGAGACTCATCGGCTCCAGCCGGAGCCGATGTAGACAGAGGTTTCGAAGCCTTAGGCCTCGGCTCAGATGCTGGAGCCGAAGACCTAGAAGCCTTGGAGGGTTTTCCCGAAGGAACAGTAAGGGAACCCTCAGGCTTAAGTAAACCTCTTAAAATAAGTTTATTTTTTCTTTCCTGCAGGACTCTGGGGCTGAAGCCATGGCAAACAGCACAAGAGTCCTGTAGGTGTAAAGGTCCCAGGCAGTACACACAAGAAGTGTGACCGTCTGTCAGAGACATTTTCTGACAGCACGAGTCACACTTCTTGAAGCCTGAGACCTTCGAATCCTTGGACATAACAAGGAACAAGTGTAACCACACACAAACACAAGCACACCGATTACACTTAAAAAACTAAAAATAGAAATTAAACTAAGAATTTAGTTGTTTAATATATAAATTCCCTACAAAAAAAACACACACACTCCAAGGGAATGGGAGGGCCCGAAGGCCTAAGGGAAGAACTATAAGTTCTTAGGTAAAAAATTAAAGAAAAACTAGATTAAAGGGATAAAAGACCTTAAAGGTAAGGGGAAACTGTATGGAAAACTAAATTAAAGGGTTTAAACTCAACTTTTTAAACTAGTTCCTACACTAACCTGAAGCCGGTGAAGCAACACGTCTCGATAGCTGTAGCGGCAAACGAGATCTGAGGTAACTCACGCCTAGCATTGTGGGATATAAGGGGAGCCTCGAGCCGGTGGAACCAACTCTCGAGCTTTTAGAGTGGCCGAGTCGGAGCCGAGGTCGGCTCCGAACCCATCCAGCAAGAATGAAGGCGAGATAGACAACTTAACATCTGAGGTTTTATCTACACAGAGACTTTCCTTTATTTGTATCGTCTCATTTTGCATTTTTTATTCCAGTTCTGGAATGTGTTGATTAGGTACACTTAGATCACTGGTATTGCTCCTCTGTATTTCCTGCAACTCTTCATTTCATTTATGATTTTAGATTTTTTTTCATTGTATACTGTAGATCGAGGTACTTCACTGTCATGAGTATGAGTTTGTGTACAGTTCTTAACTATGTTTCTGGGCTCTTAAAGTTGCACTTCTAGTGACTAATTCTCAGGTTGTATTTTCTGATATTTAATTCTAATCTCTGGAAGGAACTTTTGCACTTTTGAGGCTCCTTCCCCAGTTTTTCTTTTCACATTATAAACATGCAGTATCAGTTTGTATTTGTCGCTGACTTCTCTTTTTTTCTTTCAAGCTACAACATTATAAAATTTTATTTTTTTATTTATCTTAGCACATTTTGGGCTTACTTTAGTATTTGTGTGTCTACTTGTAAGAAGTTTTAAAGAGCCTTTTGCATAAATATACCATTTCTTTATTTTACTTTCACTTCACTTTGTTGGACAAAGTCGGTCAACAACCTTGTAAAACTCCCTGTCATTTTATTTTTGTGCACAGAAACCATCAGTTTCACCATAGTTAAGAGCTCTTTATGCTTAAAGATGTCACCTGTCAGTTAATTTTCTAACTTCATCTTGCAAAGCTATATAGCTCTGAGGGAATGTTTTATTTACTTTCTCTAGTTCTTGTTATTCTTGTATATTTTCTCTGACAAGTTCTGTTGATTTTTCCACAAGTTCTTTTTTCTTAGTAAATTAATTGAATTTGAAACCCAAGTTCTGCCCTTGAAAATCTCCCATTCCATCTCTCTTAGAGCCCAAATCATTATTTACAACTAAGATTTTATTCTGCATAGACGCAACACTGGGCTACAAAACATCCATTTTTGCTCCTGCCCGACAGAAGAATCATGTTGATGGATTAACACCTTTTACCCTGAACTTAAATATACATACTTTGAGGTTGCACAGCAGTAGAGAAAAGGGAATTCTCCACTACTGACTTTTGTTTTCGTGAAACATTTTCACTGAAATAGAAGTCACCAAAACTGCTATCAGTCCTTTGACAGGATTCCCCATCTGAGATGGTCTGGTGCAATGTACTGCTACTATGCTGCAACAAACATTGATGGTCAGTACTACTTCCTTTAGTTAACCCATACTGCTCTACATAAGAAAGGTTTTGCTTTATTTTCATGACAGCAGCATGATTAGCATTACTTTGCTTAATTCTTCTTTTGTCTGTCATTTACATGCAATTCACAACCAGTTTACCAAGTCTGCATGCATATTTCTTTCTTTCTTTCTTGTATTATACAACAGAGAACCCCCTTTTTACTTTCAAAGGGTTTACTATCAAAATCAGCACCTCTTTCTTGCTGCACACAGCAGTGAAGAGCCTTTTTCCTGTAAGCGTGTTTAACCATTATGAAGCGACACCTTTTTATTGTTTTACTCAGTAATGAAGCTCATTTTAAGAGGTTTTAACCTTTTAGAAGCAAAACATACTTCTTGCTTTACATTATAATGAGTTTCATTTTGGGGTCACATGGTTTAACTTTTAGAATCCACACCTTTTCATAGCTATGTACCCTCTCGTCACTGTAGAGGGCTCTACCTTTAAAAAATACATCTTACTTCATCTTTAGTTTCACAAAATGCTAGCAGAGGTTTGTCAAAGAAATTTTATTACACATGGCCTTGTGGTTAAAAGTCTTTAAAAGTTTTAGTGAGACACCAACATGAATGAATGAATGAAAATAAAAATTCTGTATTTGGGCTACCCTTTAACTGCAGCAAAGATTCACTTTTATTGCTGATGAGAGTCTCTGTACAGGCACAATGCAAATAGTATTATAGGTACAGCAATTCTTTAGCCTTAGCAATTAATTACTCAGTATGACTTGTTTTCTTACTCGGGTGTTTCATACACTTTACCCCACAATTCTCACTGTTGTACAGATATCACTTCATATATATTAATTAATTGCTGTGTGCAGTTATATACTTTTTCAGTGGCAGCATCTGTCAAGATTCAGTGCTGTATAAAATTATACAGTTTGGCGCAGGAAACATCTAATAAAATTCAGTGCTATATGAAGCTCCATAATTTGTCAGTGCATTCTACACAATGCACAAGTTTTCTTAAGAAACAGTTCTTTTACATACCACTTTCATAATTTTTACCAAAACATTGTATATTGAAAAAGTATTACAATTTTCTTCATAAAACAGCAGACAGTGATTGCCAATTGCTTTTAGCACAGAACAATTCATAATTGCAAGAAATGCCTGGTTCATGTAAGCAGTATTCTTTCTCAGTGTTGCAAGATACCATACTCATAAATTTTGCTTCGGCAGCTTAGTGTTTCACTCTGCACATTATAAAGCCATCAAGCATTCAATTTCTTTTTCACTGCAAAGGCACTTGACATTGGGGTTCCCTTTTCCAATACACTGTTCATTTGCATGCCACAAAACTTTGTTTCTAGTCAAGCAAATAACAAAATGTACAAATATTACTTCCTGTCAACAGTATTTTGAAGCATGCAATTGGCTTTAGTAGTATTTTATACATTGCTTTGACTCATTGCCAGCCTTAGGCATAGGCCAACTAGACGGCCGCCTAGGGAGCCGTTGTTGCAGTGGATGCTTTTTTGGTAATCTGGATGGTGTAGATAGACCAAGATAGGGGCACTGGCTGGTGTGGAGGGGTGCTGTGGAGCCCTTTTGCCTAGGGTACCAGCTGACCATATGGCCAGCTCTGCTTTGACTGTAGTTAAAATATGCCTGGTAGTCACTAATTTTAAGTGAATGCAACCGCGGTGGTGGTGCTGCGGTAGCGTTGTTGCCTCACAGTAAGACGCTCTCCGGTTCGATTCTCAGCTAGAGCATCTTCTGCGTGGAGACATGCGTGAATGGGCGTACCTTCATTGAAGGTTGTGTGGGTAACTCGGCACGTAAAAATCAACTACCAATCATTAGCGGACCGGCGTTCCGTTGTGGCGAACTCTACTGGGAAAAGCTGAAAGACACAGCAGCAGTCACTAATTTTCAGTGCACACATTTCAGAATTGCTTGATTTTTTTTTCCCTCAAAAAAAATATAACATTTTTCCACAGTACACCCAAGTGCACATACTGTACAATTGCCTGACTTCTTTTCCTATAAAAGCCAGTGCAATAATTCTTCTCAGTACACTACTGAACACAGACTTTGTATTGTCACAAAGTTTTCAGTATGTATATCAGTTACTAATTCATTTTCCAAGCACATTACTTTTCCAACTTTGCATTTACTGAGGGAGTTTATGTAAATTTGTTCAAAGTCACAAGCAATATGGCAATAATGCTTTATAGTTAATTGATATCAGTTTTAAACTTAAAATGCAATAAGTTACTTTTGCAGACTGGGAATTCAACACAATTTTGCCATGTTTGCTACTTGCCTCAGTAATTTATTTCTTATGATTCATACAACAAGAGCATTTTTCATCACATTTCCTTTGACAGAATAGTACATTCACTGTGCTTACCTCTGTTAAGCAACCTTCCTGCAATTTACTATGCACTTCTAGTAAGCAATGTTTCATCAGTTAAGTATGAACTTCTTTTCTGGTAAGCAGTCTTTCAATGATTATATTTTTTTCCCAAAAGACAATAATATTTGCCATTATGTTACTGTTTGATATTTACAACAATTATTTCTAAACTTGGTTAAGAGGTAATTACACTTAATTCTCTCCCAATGTTGCTTTATACTGTTTCTAGCTTTTGTGCCTCTTTGTGCTTGTGTGTGGCCAAAGAGGTGCCTCTCGCTCTGCTTAACATTCAGTTAATAATTACTGCCATCTTTAGCCCAGAGACTTCTATATAAAGCCCTGAGATATCGGAATCCCTTACTCCCTTAATTATTTCTAATGATCATTTACTGAAACTTCTAACCAAACAAAAAAAAAAGAAAAAAAATATTCTGAGGGACCTAACAATATATCTGGTTGCTTAACTAGTAGTGCCATGTTGTTGCTGAAATGCTGGTATGTCCTTAAGGGGTCATTTGCATATACCCAATGGGCCTCCGCTACAGGAGTTTTAAAGTATTGCACAATGAAGACTCTAGCATGAAAACTCAGAAAAAGGGCAAAATATGGCTTGCCTGCACCTAGTGGGTTATGCAGTAGGCAAATGTACATGCAGAGAATCAAACCTCGTACTGCAGGATGAAACTGGTCATCACTTCATTTTCCTTTTTTCTTTATATTCTCCCTATTTCTATGAATACAGTAAATATGACAACAGTAGTCATCTAGATGTCATTATGTCAGAGGCCACTACTGTCTACTCTGTATCACTTGTCTTATGCACATATATAAAAGCAACAACTCTGAACACACAGCACTAATTCATCATAAAATTTATTGAGCACTTTTGTCTAAATGAAAAGACTTCATCAGAATGAGAAAACACTCAGGAAATTAAACATTTATAGAATGCACACCAAGTCATGTGATCAAACACCAACAGTAAAGATTATGCCACACTATTCTTTTCACTTTCAAAATGCAGTTGTTTGACACAATCATTTAACCCTGGTGTTCTATCAACAGCTAATTCCAGTTACCAAAATAGTTAATTTTTAAAGTAAATGATTTTGCCAATCACCAACCCTCTATCTTGGTATTGAACCTTCTCAATCACAAAAAAGAGAAACTTTTTAAAATCAGGAAAAACAAGAGTATGCTTTGTCAGAGCATTGTTGCTGTCATCTTGCAAATAATTGTTGCCATTCATCATTTCATGTTACCTCCAGCAAGTGTTTTTTTATCCAGTTGATATAGGTCATATACTTGTCTTTCCGTTTTCTATTTCAGACTATCAGTTTATGAACTCCATATGCCAGTGACAGGAAAAAAGCCAAAATGCCAGTATACAGCCCTGTCTTACTCCATTCCGAACTTAGAATCACTTTTATGCTTGTCTGATTCTTACTTACTGGATAGGTCCCTTATAATGCAGAATAGTTCTATTGCATAACTGTCACTAAAATAATGTGACAAGCTTTCTTCTATTAAAAGTACTGAAGGCAGATTCAAGCTCTAAAAAGTCACAAATAATTGTTTCTTGACATTATATATGTATATATTGTTTTTTATATATATATATATATATATATATATATATATATATATATATATATATATATATATATATATATAGTTTGCACATCTTCTGCAGGAGATTGCAGGCTTGTGGTTGTTTTTTTCTTTCGGCTTTTCCCGGTTAGGGGTCACCACAGCAGAGCTCTGGTCCACTAATGATTGGCAGTTGATTTTTACGGTGCCAAGGTGCCAGCCCGACGCCCAACCTTCAATGAAGGAACGCCCGTTCACGCATGTCTTTCGAATGCCACTCGACTGCGGGGAGGACATGCAGACTCTACACAGAATGGTACAGATCTTTTACTGATGTATGCAAAGTAATTTTGATCCTATTTTTGTCCATCTTTTCCTTTAGATGTAATATGGTACAGAATGTCTCCCCATCAGATGGTCAAACTTTTAAAAGTTCGACTTTCATATGGCCGAGACCATATGATCGAACTTTTAAAAGTTTAAATAGTCTGAATGTTCAATCATATGGTCTCGGCCATATGAAAGTTGAACATTTGGATGTTCGATTATGTGAAGTAGACCCTACAGAATATTTTATCGAAGTATTCAGTAATGTTGAATAAAAACTAGAATGAACAGCAGATGCAGGGTGGTATCCAACGAGATGCAGCCCGAATAATGAAAAAATTCTTTACTCAATCCAATGATCAAAATGAAGTACAAATACACATAAAGTCACAGTTTAAAAATGATAAAACAACAAGTTAAGCACTTTTGTCAATACTCAGACTTCTTCAGAACAGTGAATTGCTGGCTGATAACTCCTTAAATACACACATAGTCAATTAGTAAAATATTACCCCACATCATTTCCTTTCAATTAAGAAACATCACAGGAAGTGTAAGGTACTAGTGAATACTCCCCCTATTTGCAAGTACACAAAAAGTCAGCTAACCAAATGTTGAATCAATAGTGTCACATGTAAAGAATGTTATAAGGCAAAAATACCAATGACAATATAAATAAATCATAACATAAATAACTGTTTAAGTTTCAAAAGTGGTGCTATAGAAATTCTATCATTAAGACCTGGAGGAGTATGCATTCAGTCTGATCTGCCACTTTAACTCAATGTACTCCAAATATTCCTCAACAGGTCCGCCCCTTTGTCCCAAATCAACTTGTTCAAGAATAAAAAAACTAAAACTGTGATTACTTTGGTCATTAATATGCCTAAATAAAGCATTCTTCATATTTTTCTGCTTGATATCATATAAATGTTGGTAGACTCTAAGTCTAAAAGCATTTTTTGTTTTCCCCACATAATAACCTTGGCAGTTTTTACATACTGCAATGTAAACAACCCCCTTAGTATAGCAAAACGTTTTCTTTTTATTAGTAATGGATCCAAAATTTTTAAGTTTAAATTTGTCCGTATCCATCATGAAAGGGCACTGGGGACATCTACCACATTTATACATGCCACCTCTAGTGAGATTAGGTTTGCCTTTTTCAAGTAGTCCTTTTATTGATGTACTCTTTTTATAAACTACAGTGGGTCTATTACCTATCTTGTCCAAGACCCCAATATCATTATCAAAAACCTTCCAATATTTATGTATTATGTATTTGATTTCTTCAAAATCTGCAGAATATGTGAGTGTCAGTGCATGTGTAAAAATATTATTATTGAGCCTCACATTGTTGTGGTCATCCCTATTGCCCAATAGGGCTCTAAAGTGTCCACTGGTCCTCTTATTTATAACTTCCTGAATGATGTTTGATAGAAAAGGCTGTGGATAACCTCTTCTCTGAAACATATTGGACAAATTGTCACATTCCTTGGTAAAGTCATAAAAGTCAGACACCATCCTGGCCAATCTAACACATTGGCCCTTGACCAGGGCCGTCTTCTGGTGTAAAGGATGTGCACTAGTAAAATGTAATAATGTGTTAGAGTAGGTTGGTTTCCTATATAGTTGGGAAATAAAACAGTTGTTCACATAATCTTTCTTTATGGTGATGTCCAAATAATGAATATAATCTAGATCCTTGACCATAGTAAATCTCAAAAAACTGGTGGTACTGTTCATGTACGAAAAGAACCTATTCAAATCTTGTTCTGATTGATTCCAAAACAGGACAATATCATCAAGGTATCGCCCATACAATACCCATGAAGTCCTGAATTGAGTTAAAATGTATTGATCTTCCCAATGTGCTAAGACAATGTTGGCGAAGATTGGTGCACAACATGCACCCATGGCAACTCCAAGCCTTTGTTTAAATAAATGTCCTTCAAATGTAATGAAATTATTATTCCAAAACCATCTCCATACAAGTACGGATGGTCAAGATGGTGTCATGATTCAATGACGAATTACTGCATAGAAACTCATAGAACCAGTCCAGACCTATATCATGTGGTATAACTGAAAACAGGTCACAGACGTCAATAGTCACCAGGATGAGGTTACTGTCATACATATTCTGAATGACTTTACCAAGGAAGTCCCATGAGTCCTTAATTATAGTAGTCCGATTATCAAGGACCCCCTTAGTCATACTGTCAATGTATTTTGCTATACTAAATGTTTTGGAGGCTTTGGCATCTACAATGGGTCTTAAAGGTGGACTGTGTATTGATTTGTGAATTTTTGGTATTCCAAATATGGTGGGAATCCTGGGATGTTTGCTTAAGATGTAGTTGTGTGTGTCTAGTGTGATTTGTCCATTCAGTAAAAGTTGCTCCAATTCTAAGTCAATGTTATGATATGCTATGTTTAATTCATTTCGTGAGGTCTCAGTGTACACTTCACTATATAGTATGTCAAACATTCTACTATTGTAATCATCAGTATTCATAATAACCAGACCGCCACCCTTGTCCGGTTTCATAAGTCTTATATTAGTCTGATGTAAAATTTCACTCAAAATACCCTTCTCCTCTATTTTTAAATTGTCTATGGGTGAGTCATTATGCCTATAACCCAATCGTGTTCTAATGTCATTTTCACATAGAACCTCAAATATTTGTACCAAAGGGTGATTGGGAGGTTGAAAGGTACTTGGTCTCCTAAGGTTTGAGCCATAGGTAAAATTACTATCAGGAATAAATAAAGCTAGATTTAATTTCCTTGTAAATAGTTTTAACTGCACCATAACATCTACTATGTTGCCCTTACTAGTAGGCACAACATTCATACCTTTGGATAGAAAATCGGCCCATTCCCTAGTGACAGTAAGACCACTGTAATTATAAATACTGAAGTCACCCAAATCATTAGTCACAATTGAAAGAATCACATTCTCAGTCTCAGTATGTAATGGGCTGCTTATCTCGGGTAGTTGTTCCATCCCTCCCTTCCCCTCCGTGGTGCAGATCGAGGACTGTAATAATTCAACCTCGTCTGTCTTTGGTTGATTAGCCTCTCCGATCTCCTGAGGGGGGCTTGTTCTAAAGAGATTTCCTCTCCTTCCTTATCATCATCCTGTGTCTCACAAGCTTGCCCTAACGTATAAGTATTGTGATTACCAGTAATTTGATTAAATTGCCCTCTTGGGGGGTCTGGATAAGCCACACCCTTCTCATAATCCATTTTGTCCCTACATAACTTCCTTTCCTTTCTCCCTTTTAAATCACTGTGTTCATTATAGACAGTATCAAGCACAGCATTAAAAACATTTTTCTTAGATTCAAACAATAAGTCATTTTTAATGTTGACATCTACCTGATTAATTTCTCTTAACAATAGTGCCATTTTCTTATTGTTATCCACAATAAGAATACGTAACAATTCACAGCCTTGTCTTTTAAAAAATCCCAAAAGTTCTTTGTAAAGATGTGAATCCTTTTCCATCCCGGTTGGATATTTCCACATTTGTAGTCCTTTAGGGACTTGCTCCCTCTTAATACATTCAGTTAGGTACTCATTTTCTAACTGAATTTTCTTATATTTGAATAATAAAGTTTTAAACATGTGGATTTGTTGATCTAGTGTACCCAGGTCAGAATTCACGTTCTCATTCCTACGATTTAAACCGAGATCAGTTTTTAACCAATGTTCTATGGAAATGTTAACATAGTCCGCTTCACGAGGCTCATGCATATTCAAGCCTTGAGTGCCAGACCCACCAATGGTAGTGGAATACGTCACTTCCTTATTCCCGTTACCCTGGCAATTATTTCCTTGTCCCGGAGGAATGGAAGAACAAGAACTAGACTGTGAAGTGTCCAAAGGTCTATTTCTCAAGCCAGCATTGTCCCTGATGATATTATCGACCTTGGCTGACAGTTCAGCAACAGTCTTGGTAAGAAGCGTCACAGATGTCAAGACGCTTTGTAAATCGGCACCATCAACGCCGGTCACCTGGCCACTTGCATCCATAACAAAACACCGACAAACTCAGTAAGCAGAATAAAAACTAGAATGAACAGCAGATGCAGGGTGGTATCCAACGAGATGCAGCCCGAATAATGAAAAAATTCTTTACTCAACCCAATGATCAAAATAAAGTACAAATACACATAAAGTCACAGTTTAAAAATGATAAAACAACAAGTTAAGTGCTTTCGTCACTACTCAGACTTCTTCAGAACAGTGAATTGCTGGTTGATAATTCCTTAAATACACACATAGTCAATTAGTAAAATATTACCCCACATCATTTCCTTTCAATTAAGAAACATCACAGGAAGTGTAAGGTAGTAGTGAATACTCCCCCTATTTGCAAGTACACAAAAAGTCAGCTAACCAAATGTTGAATCAATAGTGTCACATGTAAAGAATGTTATAAGGCAAAAAATACCAATGACAATATAAATAAATCATAACATAAATAACTGTTTAAGTTTCAAAAGTGGTGCTATAGAAATTCTATCATTAAGACCTGGAGGGGAGTATGCATTCAGTCTGATCTGCCACTTTAACTCAATGTACTCCAAATATTCCTCAACAGGTCCGCCCCTTTGTCCCAAATCAACTTGTTCAAGAATAAAAAAAACTAAAACTGTGATTACGTTGGTCATTAATATGCCTAAATAAAGCATTCTTCATATTTTTCTGCTTGATTATCATATAAATGTTGGTAGACTCTAAGTCTAAAAGCATTTTTTGTTTTCCTCACATAATAACCTTGGCAGTTTTTACATACTGCAATATAAACAACCCCCTTAGTATAGCAAAACATTTTCTTTTTATTAGTAATGGATCCAAAATTCTTAAGTTTAAATTTGTCCCTATCCATCATGAAAGAGCACTGGGGGCATCTACCACATTTATACGTGCCACCTCTAGTGAGATTAGGTAAACTGTGACTTTATGTGTATTTGTACTTCATTTTGATCATTGGATTGAGTAAAGAATTTTTTCATTATTCGGGCTGCATCTCGTTGGATACCACCCTGCATCTGCTGTTTATTCAGTAATGTTGTTAGGCAGTAACATTTTGGGTCAATCTTAACTTCATTTTTATAAACTGCTATGATTATACATTTCCTCCAAGAACTTGGGCAATCCCAAATATAAATATTCTTTCTTTCTCTTTCTCTAAATGCCTGCCCTAATGCATCAGTGTATAAAATTCATTTACCAACCCATTTCGACCTGCAACTTTACTGTATTTTAACCATTTAACTGGTTTTCTGCTTTATGCCTGTTTCATATTACTTTTTAATAATTTCCAGATATTAACTGAAATGTTATAATCAGTTGTGTCATCACCATTATGTATAGCATATTTCCTTTAAATTAAACCATGCCTTGTCAGTAATAACAATCGCATGTGTATCCTCTTCTCTCATTTCATTGGTCATCAATTTCCAGTAAAATCTATTGTCTTTTAATGTTTAATTGTTTGCGGCCAGCAGCATTTGCTCTCACATTTTCTCTGCAAAAAAAGTCTTTTTCTTTTCAATTAACTTGTTAAAATGTCTTACTGTGTTCTTTCTGAATCTCTGATTTGTACTCTATTACGATTAATTTAATTAATCTGCTCTTATGTTCCCACAACCATGATCAAACCATGCTTCTCTTTGAAACTTACTATATAATTTGTTTGCCTTCTCCTTCATAATTTTCTCTGAAAGATTCATTTTAATTCCTATCAGTGCAGCTTTGTCATTCCCATTCATTGATCCATATCAATAGATATATTGTCTTGAATTATGTTCATTATGTCTACTTTAATTATATTCATGTTCTTTATTGTTATTATATGTGTTACTCTGTTTTCTTCTGCCCGTATTATATGTGTTACTCTGTTTTTTTTTCTGCCCGTAATGCCGCGGTGGTATGGCGGTAGCACTGTTACCTCATAGCAAGAGGTTCTCCCGTTCGATTCTCGGCGTGACTTGGGAGTGCCTTCTATGTGGAGTCTGCATGTCCTCTCCATGGTTGGGTAGCGTTTGAAAGACATGCGTGCGTAAATGGGCATGCCTTCGCTGAAGGTTGGGTGTCGAGCTGGCACCTCGGTGTTTTGTAAATATCTACTGCCAATCATTAGCGGACTGGAGTTCTGCTGTGGCGACCCCTTACCGGGAAAAAGCCGAAAGACGAACAACAGCAACTCTGTTTTTTTCTGCCCAGTCAAGCTCCTTAGAGAATCACAGCCTATGTTTAAGACCCAACCTAAAGCTTAATAGAAAATTATAAATGATCACTTCTTGTTCTGATCTCAACTTGTCATGAAATTGTAATGAAAGAAAAATGTGCTTTGCTTTCAAAGTATGTAATCTATCACAAATTTGCCTACATTAGATATGTAAGTACATGCTGATTTTCTCCATTTACAAATACACAGATTATACTTTGCAATGACTCTTGACAATTATTTGCTATTCTCGTTTATATATGTAGCATTCCGTTATTTAGAATTCAGGTTTATGATATAACCAACTTCTTCATTAACCCCCAGAAAATAATTTTCTTCTGCATTTATTTCTGTTACTATTTGTATAATTACTTTACCTACGTTCTTCCAGACATTACATTCTAGAGCACGTTCCAAATGCTTATGAGGTGCATAAACATTAAAAAACAATTTTGTTTCCCCTACCACAATTCAGCAACTGTATAAATATCTGATTTCTCAACCAGTTTAGAATATATCTTTACTTATTTTCATGAAAGCTAAAAACTCACCCATTGCTCTTGCAAAATATTTAATCTCTGTGCCAAATTTCCATGTCATTCATAACCCTGTACATTTATTTCATTCACTTCTGATATATACTTTCCTTAAAAGTTATACACACTGAACTTTCACATATTCCATAAAGTCTTTGACTTGTAAATTATTTTTCAAACCTGCAACATTCCATACTAATATTCTGACCACAGTTTTCTAGATTCAAGTCAACTTTCCCTCATACCGTTTTGCCAGTATTCTTGCATCAGCAAAGAAGTTGGTATTTTGTGAGCAATCGTGTTGCAGCTTTATGCTCTACCACATATCTATCTATGTTACAGATCTTGTCTTCTCTATGTATCTAATGTTTCCTGAATAGTTTTACCCATTAAAGTTTCATCTCCAGGGAGTTTCATTGTCCTGTCTGTGCACATTATATATAGAAGTCAAGGCTCTATGTTTCTTCATTATTTATATTATCATTATCACCTGAAAGACAGTATTTATTCTTCTGTGATGTCTTCCTTCCTTTGCATGACTGTTGAGACCTGCTGTATCTCTTCTGTTGCTATTATGGTGATCATTTGGTTCCTCTTTATCTCCTTCTTGTTAATATCCTGCCATTCTCATTTCCTTTCATCTATTATATCTTGATATGTTTCGTGTTTTACCTATTCCACTCTATTATCTTAAGTTCTTTCAACTTAGCAAAAATACTCTCCCAGCCATATAACAGAAATATTGTCAATAATCCACTATTCGTTAGCCACGTTGTCTGATTACAGGACCATAATTCAGTGTAATATGTTTTTCTAACCTCTCTGTACTTTGAAAATATCTACTGATGTGACCATTTTCCTAATATCAAAATTATTACACTTTTGAAAGAAGACATGCTCTGTTCATTGTCTGTCATAAACAATACATGTCAATTTACATGAAGATTAACTTTGGAATTGTCATGTTATCTCTCTTTTACTTTTCACTAGTGTCTGAACCATTATTCTAAATTATTCCCTTTTTCAACAGTACTGCTTTCGACAATCTTGTTCACAACTAAAGTTTCTAAAGTTACTATTTATTTATTTATGATCAAAGGTTCATAGGAGATTACTAGGCCAATGGCTTAAGAGCCCTTACAAGCCTAGCTAGTATAACCCAATGGTATCTAATATATAGCCCCTAGGGACAAAAGGATGGCATGGATTTGTGCCTATGCCTTGGGTATCTTACAGATTACCCATGTTCATAAGGGACACAGGAGATATCCTAGGTTTGTATTTGTGATTCTCTATCCATTGATCCAAACTATGTTTGAAGAGGGCAGGGAAGGGGTTTGCTTAATGTGAATAGAAAGCCTGTTGCAAAGAAGGGGCAATCTTTGAGACACATGTCTGTCTTTCCAGCATGTTTTGTTTGAGTCACAGACTAAGTTTAGATCCCTATATCAGGTGACCCTCATGCTATTTGCATTGTAGATGTGTAGCAGCTCCATTAGGGCTAGATTTGTGAATGCCTTGTAGGTCAGGCATAGGTCACCCCTTAATAGTTGGTAGGAGACAGAGTAAAAGGATAGGGCTTTTAGTCTATCAACATAGGTCATATTGTTTACATCCTGTATTTTCTTTATAAGGAACCTCTGTGGTTGCTCCAGCTACTGTAAGTGCTTAGTCAAGTGCATACCAAGTGGCACATTGTGCTCAATGACTGGTCTAATGATAGCCAAGTACAGCGGAACTATAATTTCCTTGGATCTGGATGCCATACCTTTACTTATAAGTTGTACCACATAGAAGGACTTCCTCACCACTGTGGACACACAGCAGTCAAAATTCAGGCTACTATCTATCTCTGTACCCAGATCTTTCACCTCTGAGTCTACTCTTAGGTATGTGCTATGGATGTTGTAATTTGCAGGGGTATTTGACTTCCCAAAGGGTATGATAATGCATTTTTCTGATTTAGTTTTAGGCCATGTTTCTGGCACCAGCCATTTGTTTGATCTAGACCCTCATGAAAGATATCTACATCATTGGGGAATCGATGATTGCCCCCAGCTTGCAGTTGTCTGCAAACTTTGTCATCCAGTGGCCTTCTGCATTAGCCTTGAATTCAGAAAAATATATTCCAAACAGGAGTGTTCCCAGCACTAAGCCCTGTGACACACCACTAGTAACTGGCCTCTTGCTGGATCTAGATTCACCCACTTCAACCACATGTGTCTTGTCTATGAGCCAACTGGCTATCCATCTGGTGATGTATGGATTTATGCCAAGTTTTGTGAGTATATTTATAATACCTAAGTGGGGAATTGTGTCAAATGCCTTGGCTGGGTTGAGGTAGGTGATATGTATTGTTTTACCTCACCTAAAGACTTTGTGATTCTCTGAAATGCACCAGATTCAGTGGGCATGACCTGACCTACCCTTAACAAAGCTGAATTGGATTGGGTCCAGTGTTTAGAGGTTTCCTATGTCATTATTTATTAGGTCCATGATTATTCTTTCCCTGGTCTTACATATAAGACAGTCACACTTGTGGGTCTGTAATTTCCTGGGTCAGTAGATGGTCCCCCTTTATGCAGAGGGATGACTGTTTCTGTCCCCAACTCTATCAGGACAAAGCCAGCCTGAAGGCTGTGGTTAAATAGAGATCCTAATGGGCCTGATAAATCAGTGATTTAAGCTGTTTAACAGTGAACCTGGTATATCATCAGGCCCCATTAAAGCCATGTTTTTAACTTTTTAAAGAGTACAGTGGCAACCTTTTCTTTGGTGACAATTGATGGTGGAGTGGTGAAGAGTATTTCTTGTGGGAGAACTGGGGGTGATGTGGAGGTAAAATTTGAGCTGAATTTGTCAGCCAGTAGATTTGCTATATGTTCTGGCTGAGTAGGTGATGCCATCTACAACTTATTCTGCACAATGGCGGGTGCTGCCCTTAAGACTGCAGACATAACTGAAAAATGCTTTATAGTTAGCCTTAGCTTTGGAGGCTATTTTTACCTCAAAGTCTGCTTTCAGATACTTGATAAGTTTCCTAATTCACCTGTTTAGACTAATGAGGGACTTTTTGCTCTGTTGTGCACATACCACCTTACTTCTCAACAGGATTTTCTTTCTTTTGTTGTACATCTTATTAATATCAGGTGTCCACCAGTGTGGCTTGCTTTTGCAGTTTGACCAGGGTTTATTTCAGTCTGGTACTGCTGTTTCTATGCAGTTGTTTATATGGTCATACATGGCTTTTGTGTATGCCCCTGTATAGTTTTCTGCATTTTCTGGGTTTGAGGAGCTTGGACACTAGCTATGCCGTCCCTTAATAAAGGGTAATTTACCTTAGAGAAGTTCTTAAAGTTTTTGGGTTTAGGTGGAGGGACTAGTTTTATCTTTATTTCAAGAGAGACTACTATGTGATCTGATCTTACCAGTCAGGACATCTGAGGGGGGGGGGGTGCAGGTCTCTCCCATATTTGTGAGTACCACACCTTGAGGTATGCTAATCCATTATGCAGATAGATACACCACTACCTTTTGCTCTTTCATATTCAGTGGGTGAAAGACATTATAGCCAGTCACTGCCAGAGTGCTTTCCGTGGCTTTGAACCATCTTTCAATGTAAGTTTATTTGTCAAATTACTATTAGCATTGCCTTTGTCCCTCTGTTTCTTCTTTTGTAATAACTTGATTGTTTTGCTCATCATACTCACTTTGTTTCCTTTGATTCCACTTAAAATAAAACTCCTGCATCCTTCTTTGCTACTTAAAAGCCTTTCCCTCTTTAGTATTGATGGTCTTTTTTTTTTTCTTAAATTTGCTGTAGTCTTTCACGGAACTCTTCCTATCCCCTTGTTGGCACCCTACCCCCTTAATATCTTCTTTTCTCATTCCCATCTTTTATTTCATTCATCTCACTTCTTCTTAGGTCACCAATCTTTCCAACCTTTTATCTGATGTTATAACCACTTTTCAAAAATGCAAAAAAAGTCCCACCAAAGACCAGGAAATTAAACTTCCAACACAATGTCAGCATATGTTCTTTAATTCAATAACAGATATACTAAGTAGCAGCAAAACAGTCTCTCTTAGCACCTCGGCTGAAACAGCCTTTACAGAGTAAATAACACTTAGAAAAACAACTCCTTTTATAAAAAAAAATGAACTCTTAACAAGTTAATTAATTAAACACTTATTCAATTATACATTCAATTAATTAATAAAAAATGCTAAAGATTTAAAAAACCCTTACATTTAAATTAAAACTTTTCCAGTTGCATTCTTTATTTAACACTTTCGGTTGTAATGTGTTATATTTTAATATAAAAATGGATTCCTTTTTCATAAGTAAATATAATATGATGTTTTTTACTTTGTCCAAAACCATGGCAACTTAAAATTGTAACTCGTCTATGAATCTATAATCAGTTCTTCATATATTTATTTCTTGGTAGCGTATCATTTTTTAATTCTGATATTAGTCCATTAGATAACAGCTCCTCATGGTTTCCCACCAATAACTTTTATAATTTTCTGCTTAAATGCTGTTTGCCATAGTTTTTTTCTGAAGTGATAGATTTACATCTATAAAAAAGTACAATTATTCTCCAGGGGGACTAAACTCCCAGCTGCTATTTCATTCTAGACTACAGGTATTTTTTTTAGTGTAATTGTTAATAATTGTAATGAAAAATTTCCCTGACTATCCATGTCCATTTTGCATTTATCCTCTCTTCTTGCCATTGAACATTCCCCTTTTCCCTTTATCCTTTTGTCACATCTTATATGAATTCTTCTCTGCCAAGTTCCAACCAGACATCTGTGCTATCATTTTTGTTTCAGGATTTTAACTTTACTTCTATATTAAGTGTCCTTTTCAGATGTCATCTTTCCCTTGACCTCTCCTCCTTTTTTTTCAAAAGTGGTAAATTGACTACTTTCCTCACCCACCATACATGGTAGAGCACTTCTACCAACGGATGTACTCTACACTGGAATGGAAACGCACTGCCAAGTATGACACCGATGTACCATCAAGTCCCTTTAAGTCCAATAAGTATGTTGCAAAAGCAAACAGGTATGGAGGTGTAAGGGATCTGTCCAGGTGTGGGCAGCCTGTATCACAGCTTACCATGTGTATTCTTAAGCAGACTAGGGCCACATTTTACAATTTATGGATAGTAGCCCAATATGCTAAGTATGCTATTCAGAAACATTTCTACTAAGCCTGCCATTACTACTTTCATTAAATAACTTCTTCAGTTACATAACACACATTTCTCACTAGTAACAAAACCCTGTAAATCCACTCAGAATCAATGGATCACAAAGGAACTCCCCACCCTATTCAAACTAAGATATGGAAACAGAAATTCTAGAAAAAGAGACCTATTACTGGAACAGAGAAAGATTTACACTGCTAAGAAACCTTGCCCATAGAGCTATTAGAAGGCATACTGCTCTTCACCTAGTCTCTACACAAAAGTTATCCTAAGTATTTCTAGAAAATTGTTAATCAAATCACAGGACTTACCCCTCCTACCTCTCCCCCAGGTAACAAAACCATACCATCCTCCTATGTCTCCCACTCAGTTAATGACTTTCTGAATAAATCTTTCATCTCCCCACCTCCTCCTCCTCCCCTCCCTCCCTCCATTTTCTGAACCACTACCATACAACCTCATTCTACTTCAAAGCAATCTCAAGGAAAGAAATCCAAAACCTACTTAACAATATCCCTTCTGATGCCCCACATGGTTTTGATTGCATCCACTCTTGATTTATCTCCTTCTGCAAAGACTTCCTACCACTCCTTCTAAAAATCCTTTACATCTGTATCATCCACAACCTTAGAGTACATCAAACCTCTTCGGAAAACAGCAAACTTCCTACCACAGGGGACTTATTTATTATTTATTTATTTTATATGTCCATTTTCAGCGGAGGCCCGAGGAGAAAAGCTCCAGATAACACAGACAGAACATAACAGATATGAGTCAAACATATTTACAAAGCCCTCTAGTAGGTACTCACAATATACACAGTGTGTAACAGTATACAAAAACAACAGGTTGCAGCAAGCTATTATAAGCAAGAGATGCGTACAATATTAATTTAAATAAAGCATTGAATAAGTCGTGATTAATCAGGGTTAGTACAGTGACAAAGCCAGTACTTTTTAAAATACTGTTTGACACCTATTTTGAAGAGACTTAAAGAAGGTTCAAGGGTAAGGTTAGATGGAAGTGAATTCCAAGGTTTACCAATGACATTGGCAAACAGGGAGTCGCCAGCTGAGTTAATGGCTTTGTGGGTTTGTACCAACAGTTTATTCGATGATCGTAGTTGCCTTGAATTACTGTATGGCTTTATGATATTTTTGAGTGCCGGAATATTTTCAGGATGGTACAGAATCTTGTGTGCTACTATAAGGACAGAAGTAGGCTAGGCAATTCTAGCCACCCGAGAAGACTGAGGCTTTGACAGTGATGTGTCCTATATGTTCAGCCTATGGCAAATCTGGCAATATGGTTGTAACAGTGAGAAAGCTCACTAAGTTCAGTTTTGCTCAAATTGGGGAGTATGAGGGAGGCACATAAGGGTAGAGAGTGGGTGTGAGCGGGCAATTGCAGTCCTAGCTAATGGAGTTAGAAAAGGTTTGCCTCTATATAATGAGCCATGCATCTTATTAATGGTTTTTATAGTTTTATTGATATGCAGATCAAATTTGAGATTATTGTCCACTATTAAAAGCTTAGTATGGTCATCTGGAGAGATAGAGGTACCATTGTTGGATGTTATGGAGAAGGAAAATGGGGTGGATCTACTGGTGGGGGTAAAGAGGAGCAGTTTAGTTTTGTTGGGATTTAACAACAGACAGTGATTAGAGAGCCAGTTTTCAACTGTGTTAAATGTGTTTTATGTTAAGGTTTCCAGGAATAAAGGGGAGGAGGCCATACAGATCAGGGTAGAATCGTTTTCATATTGAATGCAGGTTACATCAGGGATGGCAGTATGAAGATTGTTGATGGAGACAGAAAAGAGTAGAGGACCTAGAATAGAGCCCTGAGGAACACCAAGGGTGAGAGATAGCAGGGTGGACAGTTTGCCCTGCCATAATACAGCCTGTTGTCTACCATTCAGATAGGATAGGAACCACCGAATAGCATGGTTATCTAGGGAGATGGATTTTAGGGAATGGATGAGTAAGTTATGGTTGACTATATCAAAGGTCTTCGACAGGTCTAGAAATAGGGCTGAAGATAGCCTGTTGTTCCTATTTTGGAATATGGTATCTGTAAAAGAAAGGAGGGTGGAGGTGGTGCTGTGATATGGCCTAAAGCCATGCTGAGAGTTGGCAAGCAGACCGTTCTGAATGAGATAGTCCATAAGTTGCTTATGAACACACTTCTCCATTAATTTGGCTAGTGGTGAGAGAATGGCAATGGCTCTGTAGCAGGACAGTTCTGTTGAACTTCCATCTTTGTAGAGTGTGATAACATGGGATATTTTACAGATTAAGGGGAAAGTTCCATCAGTTAGTGTTCTGTTGATTAGGATAGAGATGGGAAATGCTATGGCATCAGCAGCTTTTTGTAGGTACTCTGCAGGAAGGAGGTCAGCAGAAAGGGTGGTTGGTTTTAGTTTTTTGATAAGGGATCAGATAAAAGTGGTAGAAACAGGTTGGAAGTTAAAGGGGGAATGAGAAGTGGGTGTGTTAGTGGTAGAGTTAGAGTGGGTGGGAGTAAGTTGGTTAGCTAAGGCCTGAATAGTTTCAGTGAAAAAGTTATTAAGGCAGTGGCAACAGTTTCTGGGGATTTATGGGTGTAGATTGATGGGGTTGGGGTAGTAGATTGTCCTGGATGAAGAAGTCGGTTAATACCTGCCCAAAACTTTTGGGAATTGTTTTGGTGTTTAAATGTGAGGTTCTGGTAGTAGTTTTATTTTTGTCATGCAAAATGAGTTTTTTTGTATCATTTCTAAGTTGACGTTATCTCACTTGGTCAAGGGACGCTTTAGTTATTCGCCATCTGGTCCAGGCTATATTTCAAAGTTTGATTTTATCTTAGTTTCTTTGTGAGCCATGGAGCAGTATTAGATTTAGGACTTTCATCCTATTTCACTCTTACCAACTCTCTTAAAATATATGAAAAACTCATCTACTCATAACTCTGCTATTATTTACAAACTTTATCTCTTCCAAACAGCATTGTTTTTGGTCCAGTCAGAGCACCCAAACAGCCCTGTTTATCCTTGCCAATGACATCCTTTAAATTTGGATAAAGGATGCCAATGATATGGTGATCTAAAAATCCAAAACAGTCTCAATGATGCTCCTCAAAGTCTCACAAACCTAGTACATTAATATACTGGGCCCAAAAACAAATAATGAGGAAACTTCTCTGTGTTGAAGATCTAAGATTCCTTAGAGTCCAGGCACCTAATAAAACTCGTACTGTACTTTCTTTAAAAACTTTCCAAAGTATAAAACCACTAATGAAAGTAGGGAAGCACAAGCTCGTTCAAGTCGAATTTTCTTTATTCAAAACACACAAACAAGCAATCCAAATTAAAGGTGAAAAAACAGAATAAAGTGTAGAAATTTACCATTCCATTTATATACCTGTTAAAAAGCAAGTGTAAAAGTGTGGGAGTGGGTTTCTGAGTTGTTTACTACGGTAGCTGTGTTGTAAAAGACAATTAGCATGTTGACAACCAACCAACTTCTACTTAACCCTAATAAAACTAAACTTCTTTTCCTCCCCAAACCCCTCCAACACCTCAAAGCCTCCTTCTCAGTCTCTTCTCTAAACAACACTGCTATTAAGGTAAAATCTCACACTAAACTTCTTGGGGTTTATATAGATGACAAACTTAAATTTGACATCCACATCAGTAACTGCATCAAGAAGACATATCAAAAACTAGGACTGTTTTACAGTAATAAAACACTTCTTAACACAAGAATCTAAATTGTCCCTAGCTCAAGCCTACCTACTACCTACCCTATTATATGCTGCCCCAGTCTTCAATAACCTCCAAAAAATTTGTCAGCTAAACTTAAACTTACGTACAACAAAATTGCTAGATTTGCCACTAATCTCCTGTATCACTCAATTCAGTGCCTCTCCTTAAAAAACTCCACTGGTTAGAATTCCATAATCAACTCCTTCTCCACAGCTTTTTCTGCCACATACTATCTTCCACCAACCTGCAACCTGTCCATCGCTAGCAACCCTCATCTCTCCTTATGTCCCCAAGTGGGAACTTTGTACATCCGACCAACACCTCCTTCAAATCTCCAAACCAAACCAAATAAATCCACAGGAAAAATTCTTTATAGTCACTCAGTTACCTCTTCATGGAATCAACTTCCTCTCCATATCAGAACTATTCAAAACTCTTGCAACTTCAAACTTGCTATAAAGGAATATCTGCTTAACTTCTGGACCTGCCCCTGTAAAGATCCTACTTGAACTCTACCTCCTCTGCCTCAGCCTCCCCCTCTTTCTCTAGCCTCTATTTCATACAGATAGCTATTCCTACTTGTATTCTATTTCTATTTCCCTGCTCTTTTACTTTTCCCTCCTACGAGGTTCTTATCTTCACTTCACACTTCTACTTCCTATTTCTCTCTCCTCTTGTATCTATACTCCCTACCCACTCTTATTTTCCTTTGTGCCAGGACTTTTTTTTCTGGCACTGTATGCCACACTTCATTTGTACTTAGGTTTGCAATTCACATTCAAACAATGTATATGATGAATCTGTTACTGTATGGCACATAACATTTGTATCTGTTTGTTTTTTTCCCTTTTTTGTTTTCTTTCTCTTCAAACAATGTATAAGATTAATCTATATTTTGCTGTATGTATCTCCTCATGATTGTATGCTTATATATTTAATTGATTCTAAAAATTAATTTCTGTACTGGAGCTTTTTTTCTCGGGTATCTGCTGAAAAAGGGCATCTGCCCAGCCAGACTAACCCGGTTAACAAATGGCAAATAAATAAATAAATACTTGCTAAATACCCCTTCCCCCCATATACCAGTGTATTATAAGTGGGATATTCATATTATGGTTTTTATTAGCTGCCTGAACTGTAGGGAATCTTAGATCTTCCACACAGAGAAGTTTTCTCATTATTTGTGATATAAAAATCCCACACAGTTATCAAAAAACATCATACTCAACAAAACTACTTCAGCAAGATATGTCCCAACTGGCTAATTCAATGGAAACTACTCTTAAACACTAAAAACTAATTGTGTCCTCTTCAAAATCAAAAACAAGCTATCCAAGGTCCACAAACAAATGGCAATTAACCTTTAATAACATCACCCACCACCACCACCAGAAATCACTACCCATTTTCACTAATCAAAAATATGGCTAGACCATGAGCTTAACTTCCAGCCAGTAGTGGCTTCAGGTTCCTTTTCTTGGCGGAGCACAATAATGACATAATAGCTAGCTGTTAGGGCATGTAGGAAATGTGAAAAAAAATCAGCAAAGCACAATACCAATAAAGTATAGAATACATCATGCACGGTAACAACTCATCCATAATCCACTGTTAAAAATGAAATACCATTTCTCTATAAAAAAAAAAAAAAAAACAGTGAATGCCACGATCTTACAAATCCTGGCAATGTTCACAGAACATGAAAACTAATTTGTCATGCTCAAGGACTATGGTTTACATGAAGTGTTGCTATGCTAAGTGTAACAAGCCAAGGGTGTAACTACAAAAACAACAGCTGTAGGAAAAGGTTATGTACAAAACCATCTCTACCTCAGTAGAAAGTGAAAAAATGCTAACCCAAATTAAAGAACAGAAAGTCAAACTTATGTTGTTCTGTACTGCAATGTAAGGAAAATATTTTTTAAACAAATACAGCACATTTTGCCAAAATTCAAGATAAAACACACACGTCTTCCCACTAAAGACACTGGTGAATAGCAAAGTAGTTTAAATGTTTGTTAAAGGCTCTTTGAAGTGAAAGCAAGAGTGGTCAGTTAACAGCTCCCGGATTGCACTGACACCTCAGGAAGAATGTGACATCTGGACTGAAAAATTGGAAGCCTTAAAACATGCAGTTCAGCTACTTTCCTCTGATTACCATTTGCAACTACTGTTAAAAAGTCTGAGGACATAAATCAGAGTAATTAATTTAAAAAAGTGAAAATGAGAATAGGTTCTAAAAGCTGTGCAAAATGCTTCTGACTTGTACCACCGCCAGTCTATTTATATGGAAGTTGTTTTTATTTATGTCTAGCATGACTTGTATAAAGGGAGCATGAAGCAGACAAAGTGGCAGGTCCATTGAACTATACTAACCATAACCACTTAATGATTCTGATGCATTTAATTAGTCAGAATACAAAGATCTAATGAAATAACTGAGATACAATAGCAACCATAAATAAGCATGTTAGTTTTTCATCTCCTCCAAGGAAAACAGCACTAAGAAAGACAAAAACTGTACCATACAAATGCAGCAACATGAACCTCCTAGTACTCTATTTCTGGTTTGAAATAACACCAACAGAAATAATTTAAATCTGAATGTTTTGAGGTAGCTGCATACCTGTACTTTGCCAGTACTTCCGGGCAATGTCAAAATAATTGGGGGTGGGGATTAAAATCAGGAATGATGTTTAAATATTACTTTAATTCACTTAAAAAAGATAGAACAGTTTTGCATCAATATCTGTTTTTGAAAAATAAGAACTATAAAACTCTAATGATTGACATTACTGACCTGTGTAATCATGAATGATTTATTTACTAGAAAATTAAAAATGTCATAAGCAACAGGACAGACATTTGTAGCAAAATCAGAGACATTCTGCAAAATAGGTATAGTTGATCTGTACAGGTAGCACTCAAACGGAATATCTGGTCACAATAAACAATGGCAGGTTTTGAATACTTTTTTGGATGTGTGGAATTTTGAAAGATGCAGTTATAAACTACAGCTGCACAAATAGCAGCTTACGTTTGCAGCATACCTTTCAACTGTACAGCTTTGCACAGAATGTCCAGATTTTTTGCCTCATATTTTGGTGTGTTCCTCCTAAAATCTGTACCTTTCTGGCAAATAACTGAGGATTGAAGTAATTAAATAATGACAAACATTTGAGTTTAAGACTCCACATCCTTCAGAAAATTTATGCTAATGCAAAACCTATTATTCTATCAACTTTTTAAGTTTGTAAGAGCGATATTTAAAATCTGTCCTTATTTGTCCCTCCCCCCATCATTTTAGGCTCTGTCCAGATTTTTTGCTGTAAGAGGTTGAAAAGTATGGTTTGCAGCTAATTTATCCTACCATATGCACCATTGCTTAACAAAGATAGGAAGATTTCTGGAAGATCATCTATTACTAAAGGAACTCTTATTCTTACCTTGCAAGACAGACCACTATCTGTTGCTGATACAACACCGTCTAATTTACAATTATTTCATATTTCACTAATGACTATATATGTAGATCTGTGTGCAATTCTCTTTTCATGGAACACTAGTATCTTAACCTTAGAAAAATCTTTCTCTGCTTGCCTGTCTCTCTCTAGCTCAAGATTCTGTCACACTAATCTTTAAACTACTGCACACTGATATCTGCCCATTCCTTTTTAATGTGATATCCTAGAAGTCATTCTTGAATCCTACATTCTTATTCTGCATCCTCGCTTAATATCTACCCTACCTCATCATCAGAAGATCACTCAGTGAGTCCTGATCCCCAAAAAAGAAAGCAGTTACATCAGCTCCATGAACTCGGTTAAATATTGGAACATGAAGGTTAGCTCTTCCCACATAGCACAGATATCAAACAGGCACCCAAAATGCTCTGATCCCTGTATTGACTAAAACAGCAAAATGTGCTTTTGACAGAGGGCAGAGCCACTGGCACTCACATTGTGAGGACAATACAACTCCCACTCCCTTACTTATACATACTAACACTGAGGTCACCCAACCATGGAGAAAGGGAGAACAACTGGTACTTTCTAATGCATGTTGTTGGTCTTTCTCCATAGTAGTGCAACCTTTTAACATGATGTCACACTCCGCTACAAGGCTGATTGAAAAGCACTTCTCCTTGATGTAAAAAAACATATACTGAGTTTCAGTGCAACAAAACAAGATGACAAGGTGTGTTCCTGTTGCACATTACCCACCTTGGACATTACTACCTCATACCAGCCCTTTATTTTTTCTTGACACAGACTAAGAATTTGGAACTAAATCCCTGTTTTCATAGATAGAACACATTCTCATAGTTTCATAGGTGTGTACTAGGCTAATGGCCCTGGAGCCTTTACAAGCCTGGCCTATAGGATTACCCTGGCATCGTGCCACCCAACCTTAGTTCCCAGTGCCTCTGTTGAGTAGAGCCACTGGAATGATCCCCAGGGTAAATTTTCTATTTCCCATCCACTCAACAAGATGTCTTTGAAGAGGGGCAGTGAGGTGCTCTGTTTGACATGTATGGGAAGTCTATTCTATAGCATGGGCAGTAGCTGGGTTATGAACCTGTCCCTCCAGCACATTCTGTTGATTGTGGTAATGAGGTTGAGGTCTCTGCAGCGTGTGGTCCGGAGTTATTGGGATTTCTTTATATGCAGCATTTCTAACAGAGCTGGGTCAGACATGGCTTTGTAAGTCAAGCAGAGAGCGCATAGTTGGAGTTTTTTGAGTCTGTCCATATAGGACAAGTGTTTAAGGCCTAGGATCCTCTTTGAGAGGTACTTTTGCAGCCGCTCCATTTGTTGTAGGTGTCTAGTGAGATACATGCCAAATGGGCCATTGTACTCGATGACTGGCCTAATGAGGGAAGAGTAGAGGGAGACAATGACCTCTTTCTTCCTGGATGCAAAACCCTTAGTAATGTGATGTGCCACATAGAAATACTTTCTGACCACAGTGGCAATGTGGTGGTCAAAAGAGAGGTTGCTGTCAACCTGTGTTCCCAGATCTCTTACAACACCTTCTGTGTTCAGTGGACTTCCATCGATGTGGTAATTCATGGGAACTGGGTTTTTCCCAAAGGTAATTCATGAGAACTGGGTTTTTCATTATGGAGTGCATTTTCTGAATGTATTTTCAATTTTGTTCACATATTTGCATAAAATTAAAATCTAATTTCCAGAAATCAAATGTCAATATTAGCTGCTGTTACACTGTCATTATTTCCTAATACTTCTATGATTTCCACAGTGATACGTGTTTCTTCAGCCAAGACATTATATGGGATTCCTGCAATGCATTGTATTTGCTTGAAGTTATGCACCTTAGAGCTAACTTCTTTGTACTGTTTACTGTAACTGGTTGTAAAATTAAATGAAAATCCAAGAAATATTTAAGTGGAAAATCATTACCAACAAAATGAAATGCAAAAAAAAGACATTTTTTAAATTAAGAACTAATTTACTAAGAACTAATCAACCAGCTAAATGAATAAGGCAATTCCCCTCCTACAATCTTAGAAGTCAAAACCACTCAGCACCTTCACTACAAGCCTGTAAAGCTAAACTCCAATGCATAGATCACTGATTTAATATACTAGGCCCTAAATAGAAGAGTCTAGACTCTCTCATCTTAAGAAAACATCTTACCCAAAATTCTGTGCTCAATTAAAAACTCATCTTCAGAAACTTGTTAAATGCAAAGTGTCATCTCTTTGGCCATGACACCTAATTTCTCAACAATCTCTCTGTCTTCATATTTTCATTCCAGTAACTCTGTATTATAACTCTCTCAATGCATAGCTCACTAAGGTGTCACTGTGGCTGTATTATATACAAACGTTTGTATAGTGTTTATAATTTTGTTACTGTTCTTGCCCCATTTTGAATCTCATTGTAACTATTAAATTATAGTCTTCTTTTGTAATTAGTCACAGGCTAAGACTGAAACTGATCATGTGTGATCTGTGTTCTACCCCTTTTAACAAGTTTAAATAAATAAATAAATAAATACATCATTTTCAGACTGTTCTTAACTGTCCTCAAACAACTGTCAGCAGAAGACTTTAAGAATTTGTAGTTTGTGACTGCGATCATTAAAACTACATATCCTGAATTTCTTAAGTTGAGACTTCTTTTTGAGACAGTTAAGTATGATATGACACTACCATAACATCTGTAGTGCCAACAAGCAAACGATTTAAAGAAACTGTAGCCAATCAACTTTCCATCTTCAAAATATGGCACAGTATACTACCTCATATAAGGTAGAACAAATGGGCAATATGTGGAGCATTAACAACTAGGGAGGGAGCTCACCAGTTTTACCACATACCCAGTTCATTGAACATTAGAGATTCTCAGGAGAACCAAGTAAAGTTGCAAAAGTCCAAGGTCCTAGATGGGCACGCCAAGCACCACCCCAAAAAAAAAAAAAAAAAACAGTCAACTACAGTCAGCCTCAAGCAATCAAGCAATACAGGTAAGAAAAGACTTGCAACATCATGAAATCCCATAACATCCATAACATCAACAAGTAAAAAATAAAAGCAACTACAGTGACAGTTAACCTTCCATCTTCACAATGTGGAATATTTAAGCAATAATCAAAGAATAGGTGTGGCTGTATGAAGATTTACCTACTTTTGGCATGGTTTGATCACGAGGGTGAAGCCCGAGTAATTAAACAAAACCAGCCATAGGTAAATCATCATATAACCACACCCACTGGTTGGTTATTGCTATTATACAATGACATTTAAGAAAGAAATTGCTTACCTTTCTTAAATTATGTCTTTGTAAAATGGTGCTGTAGCGTTTCACCCCATTGTTTCCTGTTTTTCCTCTTTTGTGGATGTCCTACTTACATTCCCACCCTTAACTATAAAATCCAGTCAGTTCACAGGTATGAGAGTATGCCAGCAAGACAGGACAGAAATACGAAGAAAATCAAGTACATTTCTCTTTCTTTAGTTTTGCAGAACATGCCTAAATTTTCTTGTATTAGGTTTGCCCTCCAATAACATACTTCTCAACCTCTTTGCTCAAGAAATGTAGACAAAGCCTTAAATAATGGGGGACAAATTCTTCAAAATATGAACAGACTGTAAATGTTGCTCTTATAAACTTAGAAAGCTGTTAGAATAACAATGTTAGTGTTAATGTGTATTGTCTGAAGGATACAAAGTCTGAAACTCAAATGTGTATCATTTAGTGGCTTCAGTCCTCGGGGATTTGTCAGAACACAACAAATTTTATGAGGAACAGATGTAAAATATCAGGCAAAAATCCGGACATTCTGTGAAAATCTGGACAGTTGAGAGATATGCCTCCATAACATGTATCAATAGAAAAAAGCCTGGCAGCTCAATGGTACTTAGCAACCAGACTTCTTTCTACTGGTATATGCTCGATTTACAATGAGTATGCTAGTTTGTCTGTCCAATCAGCATGCATATTTTTGAATAACAACCAATCATTGTATAATACACTATCTTGCACAATGTAGAACAGATGGGTAACTCATTATACATTTACTAACAACTATTATAAGCGCTTTCGGTAAAACCAATGCTTCACCTTCTTCAGATACAAAATGTTAAATCAATTAAGAACATTTAAATACTCTTCAGCATAGTAGTTATTAATTAACAATTAACAAGGCATCCAATTACTTAAGTTCAGCTGCTAAACAACCATAAAAATTAAAGGTACAGTCCACATACATACATTATCCAAAACCTCAAATTCATTCTAAAAGAAAAATAGTGTAAGTGCATTTGATAAAAATGATGAATAAAAATGAAAAAGAAATTATTTAAACCTTTCAGTGTCTTAACGATAATAATTTAAGTACACATTTAATTGATATTTGTTCGTTAAGACCAGGGGGTATATAGGCAGTTGTCCTAATCTGCCAATCTAGCTCATCTGTTTCTAAAAGAAGTTGCCAAGGGCCACCTCTTGGATCTGGGCATCTGCAATGCAAGACTACAAATCTAAAACAGTGGTCTGAATACTCGAGTATGTGTTTTGCCAAAGCGTTATTTGTATCTTTTTTACTTATGGCATAAACATGCTCGTAGACCCGCTGTTTTAATTTTCTTTCGGTCTTGCCTATATAAAAAGTGGTGCACTGATCATATATGGCAGCATAGATCACGCCTTTAGACTCACAATTGAATCTCCCCCTAATAAAATATCGTTTGTCATTGATCATGACCTCTTTAGTTACTTGAATGTTTTTACATTGAGCACATGCCCCACACTTTGACATACCATTAGGACCTGGCCTTTGCAATTTCCTTCTTTTTTGAAGTAAAGCTTTAAGGCTTAAATTCCTTCTATAGGTGATCTTTGGCTGCATACCGGATTTCCCACTCAGGGTTAAATCCACAGTAACTGCCCCCCAGTTTTTGTTCAATATCTGCCTAATATAAGCATAGTCCACTGAGAATGTACATAAAAAAGAAGTCTGTAAGCTTTTGTCCTTAGGTAAGTCACCTTCAAGGTCTTATTCAATATTTACTAATGTTTCTTTCAACAAGGTAGCTCCCAATAATGGTTTAAAGTGACCTTCATGTCTTTTAAGGACCACTTCCTCTCTAACCTTAACAATTAAGTTCCTAGGATATCCTCTAATAACAAACATTTTTTCTAAGTTCTGACACTCTGCCAAAAAAATCACAAAAATCTGTGACCATTCTTGCTGCTCTCACCATTTGCCCTTTTACTACGGCCTTCTTTTGATGGAAAGGGTGGCAGCTATCATAATGCAATAAAGCATTAGAGTACGTAGGTTTTCTGTAAATTTTACTCTTGTATTTTAAGTTGGAATAATCTTTATATAACAGAATGTCCAAAAAATTGATACTACTCTCTTCAACTTGATAAGTAAAATCCAAAAAGTTAGTCAATTTTACAATGTCTGAAATAAATAGAGGAACTCCTTCTCTTGGACCTTTCCACATAAGGAACATGTCATCCTGGTATCTAGTGTACCAGGAGACATGTTCCCTAAATGTTGGATGTGTAAACAACAAGGTATTCTCCCATTGTGCCATGATGACATTGGCGAAGCTCCCTCCACATGGGGAGCCCATAGCTACCCCTGATGTTTGCAAGAAGACGTCCCCCTCAAATGCTAAGAAATTGTACGATAGCACTAGTTCCAGTAATGTTTCTATGATATAAATAGTATTATCTGGGACTTTTCTTACAAACAAAAAATCTCTAATCCATTCTAAACCTAAATGGTGAGGTATGACAGTGTAAAGATCTTTCACGTCTATAGTGACAAAGCATGTATCAGCTTGATAGTCAAATTTATCTATATTGGACAGGAAGGCCCACGAATCTTTACAAATTTGAACTTCCTTATCAATCAAGGGTTTCAATAAACTATCTACATATTTTGCACAAGCATAAGCTATAGACCCACGTCCATCAACAATAGGTCTAAAAGGTGGATTTTTAATTGACTTGTGTAATTTCGGAATTCCGAAAAAAGCTGGTACTCTTAGGGCTAGAATGGATAAGTATTGGTGCAAGTCTACGTCAATAAATGACTCAAGAAACAAGTCTTCCAAAGTCGTCCTAACCTTCCTATAAGCTAAATTTAGTTCATTAATTGAAACTTTCTTATAGACTTCAGAATTTAAATGTTTTCTCATAGCAACCACATAATCATTATGGTTCATCAGAACCAGCCCCCCACCCTTGTCGGTTTCATTGCCCGAATATTGCAGGTGTTAAGCAGGTGAATAAAGTCTTGTTCGGTTGACGTGATGTTAAAGTTGTTATGCACCTGTCCAACATTATCTCGATGTAAAGCTCTAAGATCGAATTCACACATTTTTTCAAACAGGCCCAAGTTGGGATGCAATGGCGGGTAAAAAACACTAGAGACCCTTTGAGAATTAGTCAATAAAGGATAGTTACCTAGCAATATATTAAGATTTAACTTTCGAACATATAGTTTTAAATCTATGAGTGTTTTAGTAAAATCCATTTTTCTGCTAGGAACAAATGTTAAACCTTTAGAAAAGAAATTAACCCATTCACGGGTAATATTCAACTCTGTGTAATTGTATATACTAAAGTCTCCTTCAGTACTTTTACAAATAGTGGGTCCTGGTTTGTGAATGTGTTGAATTACTATCTCCTCCTCTGCCTCCTCTTGTTCCGTTGGGGGAGTTGTTTTCTGTTCCCTTGACAGTTGTTCTTTTGACCCCTCGGGGTGTTCTGAAAATCCCGTTGGTTGGAGACCACTTCTTCATCCTCACTAATATTGTCCACATCAAACGCCCCATTATCGTTGTTGTTATTATGGGCCAAGATGTTGCCCCTATGAGCATGGGTGTTGATAAGGTGTTCACTGCGCCTCAAATGTTGCGAAGGTTGCTCATTGGTGGTATTTTGTGGTGCCCCTGGCTCATTCACATGTTGTACTCGCACTAATTTCTTAGGGGCATTAATCAAAGGAGAATGAAGAGCAGGGGGTCTAGGGTATGCTTTTTTATTGGCATAATCGTTAACATCACGTGTAATTTTTTTCTTTTTGACAGTCAGCAACTTTTCCATAGTAGCCTCAATACTCTTATAAATACAAGAATAGTCATATTTAAATGACATAGTCACCATGGTTTAAAATCTGGTGCTCGAGTATTTCTAAGTCAGTTTTAAAATCACATATTTCTGTATTATAAAAGTTAATTAAAGCTGTCAAAAACTCGAAACCTTGTCTGTCAAACAGTGAAAGCAATTCAGAATGAAAAGTAGAATCTTCCACTAAACCCATAGGAAAACGCCACTGGCGTAATCCCTTGGGAACAATATGCTTGTCAATGCACTCTTGAAGGTAAGCTACCTCTAGTTGTAGCTTCCTGCATTTATAAAGTTTATAGTCAAAGTCATTAATCATTGTAGCCAAAGAACTCACCAATGGTTCATCCTGGATAGGATTCGCAAGATTTCCAGCACCAAAAAAATAGTTGTTGCCCAAAAATGAAGCCATGGAGGGAAACCGACAGTCAGAAGGCATTCCTGGGTTATTACCCATCCCATTCTGGTGTGTTTGTAAACCTCCTAGTCCTGAGCCAGTTCCCCCTATTCTAGTAGGATGCACAATCAAAGGTTGAGGCTGTAAAGCAAGTGTAGGCTCCGTTCGTAATACGTTTAGCCTACTTGGATTTGCATCATTTAAAAGATGACTCGTTTCAGATCTATTTTGTTCAGCAGCTGCATTGAGATTAAGTGGAGACAGGTTAGTACGAATTTGACCTGGCTGCTGCAATGGTAAATTGGGGACTAAAGATGCATTGACTCTCTGTGTAAGGGCGTCTACTCGCCCTACCAGCACCTGGAACAGGGCTGTAAGATTTCCCGTCTCTTCATTGTTGTTAGATGCTTCCGGTTCTTGTGTAAAAAGAACCTGAGATACTGCTCCGGTTTCGGTTTCTGACGCCATAAAACCACAAACAAAACAAATGGTAGAACAAACTTAGAACTTTGAAAAGCGTAAAAGAAACCAATAAAAACAAACAGAGCAAATGTCAGTAGAAAAACAATTTACTATAAGCGCTTTCGGTAAAACCAATGCTTCACCTTCTTCAGATACAAAATGTTAAATCAATTAAGAACATTTAAATACTCTTCAGCATAGCAGTTATTAATTAACAATTAACAAGGCATCCAATTACTTAAGTTCAGCTGCTAAACAACCATAAAAATTAAAGGCACAATCCACATACATACATTATCCAAAACCTCAAATTCATTCTAAAAGAAAAATAGTGTAAGTGCATTTGATAAAAATGATGAATAAAAACGAAAAATAAATTATTTAAACCTTTCAGCGTCTTAACGATAATAATTTAAGTACACATTTAATTGATATTTGTTCGTTAAGACCAGGGGGTATATAGGCAGTTGTCCTAATCTGCCAATCTAGCTCATCTGTTTCCAAAAGAAGTTGCCAAGGGCCACCTCTTGGATCAGGGCGTCTGCAGTGCAAGACTACAAATCTAAAACAGTGGTCTGAATACTCGAGTATGTGTTTTGCCAAAGCATTATTTGTATCTTTTTTACTTATGGCATAAACATGCTCGTAGACCCGCTGTTTAGGACAACTGCCTATATACCCCCTGGTCTTAACGAACAAATATCAATTAAATGTGTACTTAAATTATTATCGTTAAGACGCTGAAAGGTTTAAATAATTTCTTTTCCGTTTTTATTCATCATTTTTATCAAATGCACTTACACTATTTTTCTTTTAGAATGAATTTGAGGTTTTGGATAATGTATGTATGTGGATTGTACCTTTAATTTTTATGGTTGTTTAGCAGCTGAACTTAAGTAATTGGATGCCTTGTTAATTGTTAATTAATAACTGCTATGCTGAAGAGTATTTAAATGTTCTTAATTGATTTAACATTTTGTATCTGAAGAAGGTGAACCATTGGTTTTACCGAAAGCGCTTATAGTAAATTGTTTTTCTACTGACATTTGCTCCGTTTGATTTTATTGGTTTCTTCTACGCTTTTCAAAGTTCTAAGTTTATTCTACCATTTGTTTTATTTACTAACAACTAGTAAGGAAGTTCACACCATGGTTAAATAGTGGCCTTTATACTTAAAAGGCTCTTTGATACCCCCAGTCTCTTTGTTTGTCAGAACAGTCACTTGGTTACAACATAAAACATTTCCTTTTACACTATTTATAACACAAAAAATGTTATTCAGTAGTTTAAATACATTGTGTTTTACCAAAAACCCAGCTTTTCAAACATTAGAGACTTGAGACTAAGTTCCAAAAGTCTACCCCCAACACCCAAAAATTAAGCAAATTATACTCATACTCTCTCTTAGCATCTCTAGTTACAAATTCTCAGTAACAAACAAGTTTAGCATTTCTCTCCATCTCAAGTTATTACTTCATTCTGCCCACTACATTATTAATACTTTGATCTTTCACCCACATGCGCATGCATGTACATGTGCGTGCGCACACACACACACACACACACACACACACACACACACACACACACACACACACACACACACACACACACACACACAGATATACACACACTAATCACGGTCACATATATGACTGTACACCTTGGATATTTGCTTGAGATCAGGTGAATGAATAAATCTATAAATAATGGCCCGGGAATGTATCTCTGCTTGCTGATGTCAAATCAGTACTTTCCAACTCTTGTCTGCCCTCTCAACTTCTTAGTTCAGGAATCAGTAATAAGGGAACTGGATCAGAAACATCTTTTTAAGTATTTCTGTTATTCACTTAGAAAGTTGATTGAATAATAAGTTTTGCATTATCAAGCATTTTCTGAAGGACACAAAATCTGAAACTTGCATGTCTGTCATTATTTACTAACTGTAATCTGCAACAATTTGCTAGGAGCCACAAATGTTATAAGGAACAAACCAAAATATTTCTCAACTACTTTGCTTGAGAATTCTTGACAAAGCCAAGAATAAAGGGGGACAAAAATGGAATAATTTATAATATTATTTTATGTATTTGTTAAACACATAACCCCAATGGAGAAAGTGTTCTCTTTTCAAGGGTGACCCGGGAGCAGTCTGATTAAGTGAGTTGTTCAAAGTCACAAAGTAGGCAAATGAAGGAGAAAAGATTCAAATCTTGTACCTTTGACTACAGGAATCCGCTTTTTAATTCAAGTGCTGGAGAACTCCAAATCACTTAAACAGTTAACAGAACAAGTGTTGCATGGACACACATTCTCTGAGTAATAAAAAATATAAAACTGTAATGACTGGCATTACTGATTGACAGTAATACTCAGTGATTTATCAGAAAGAAAAAGGTAATGAGGGACAGGGTATAAATACAAGGCAAAATCGGTGAGGTTCAGCTAAATTAGAGACAGACTACTCTAATTCACTTAAAAAGTTATCAGAACAACAGATTTTGCTCCAGCGTGCATTTTCTGAACAACTGAACAGCAAAAACTGAAACTTTAATAACTGGCATTAATTACCAAGTGACTATAAACCTTAGTTATTTTAACCTTCGGTGATTTTTCAGAAAATGAAGACATAAAGTAAATGTCTGGCAGTTAATAGAAAAAATAAAGGCTCTAAGCTCATAGTGATATGTTTCCTGTAGTCAAGGGTATTGGTTTGATTCTTTCTACTTCCCCTTATCTACTGTGTGACAATTAAGTAATTTAAGCAGGCAATGCTCTTGTGCTCTCCTTTACCTGGTTTAAAAGATAAAAAAAAACAAAAATGATAGGACATTCAATATGAGGCTAAATATTTGTGTGCTTTTACTGAAGAATAAGACCAGAGCTGAAGTGCAACCTAGGCAGAATAATGGACCAGCACCCCACCCAAAAAAAAAAAAAACAGCAATACTAATATGCCATTTCTTGGCTGTCTTTCCATTTACCATGATCACAGATAGTTTGGTTTAATTTAAAACATTTATTACAGGAAAAAACATTGACAGCCATTTGATGAACAAAACAAAATACTCTGACAACAGTAAACATCGCTTCTTTTGAAACTCACATTTATTGAAAATGCATCTGACAATCCATTAAACTACAGCAGAAGTGTAGGGATTCATAGTCAAATAGGATATAGTGAAGCACTAATTAGGGGCTATCCGAAGGTTCTGGAATTCAACAGACAAATGTGTAATGAATTTGCTAACAGCTTGAGATGACCAGATGGGCACACGTTTCTTTCTTTAGGAACAGCCCAGGAGCACTGTCTGGTGAAATTATTTGGTTGGACTCACACTGGACAAAAAAGTCTGAGAAAAATCAAAAGCTGCACTACAGGAAGCAGCTCATTAACAGCACACCGTCTTAACTCACCTGCACTAAGCACCAGACAAACTGTTGTAGCCCAGCACAATGCATTTTACAGCCCTGTGGCTCCAAAAAATGCATTCATAATTAAGATTTTAGCAATAAACACATAGATTTCATGAAGTGTAGTTTACTTATAGTGAAATAAGCAAACAAGGAAACCAAAGATAGCACGCAAACATGACTCGTATGGTTCAGCCCCTGCTTGCTCTAATCAATTCCTTCATTTACACCAAAACTACTCTAGGGTGCAGTACACACACACACACACACACACACACACACACACACACACACACACACACACACACACACACACAACACACACAATAATAAGCTACAGCTCCTTGCATGACCACGTATGCTCAGATATTTGCTTGAAGGAAAATGAATGAAATAATACAATTTTCAGTTATTTATATATTTCAGGTCACTACTTAAAGAACTGTACAGTGCAACCCATTGTAGCCCACATAACCTCCCAACCTCTTATCTCAAGAATCAGAGACAAAGGCACAAAAATCAGGAAGAGATTTTAAATCTTTCTCTTACGTACTTAGTTGCATTAGCAAACATTTTTCTAAAATGAACATCTGCCATTAATTAGTGATCACAATCCACAACAAGTTGCCAGAAAGCCACACATTTTACAAGGAGCAGACCAAATATATATATATACATATATATATATATATATATATATATATATATATATATATATATACATATATAGAGATAGAGAGAGCGTGTGTTTATATATATATATATATATATATATATATATATATATATATATATATATATATATATACATATATGTAAATAAAATAAAATCAGTCCAACAATAATGAATGAAACAACCCCTGAAGAACCACACAGTAGAAAAAACAATATCAAAACTTGAAAAAACAGTATGGTCACCACGGGATCAGGCATAAATGTCCATGTATTCTGAAAATAAAAACACATAAAAGCACAAACAACAAAATAAAAGATGAGCTCTTTAGGGTTCTAAGACCCTTCTTCAGATCTACTGTTAGGATGTCACAAGCATAAATTTAAATCCCTTAGCATCCAATAAAGGTCTTTCATTTCAGCACCAAAAACATAACCAATCATCACATATAAAAATCAAATAATTCTAAAAAATTAGCATTTAAAAACTTTCATTGGATCGAGCCACTCTAAAACGATGCCTATACCATCATCGTTATCAACTTCCAATCATCTTCAAGCACTCAAACTTCTATCCAATAAAGAACTTGAATATTTAATATAACAGGAAGTCAACATTCAGAATACCATTGGAAATTAAGCATACCATCAACAAATAACAGCACTGCTAGCAACTACCAATTGTCAGCAGGCTGCTGCATATTTCATCAAATCAAAATCACAAATCTCTTAGTGAATAAAAAGAGAGTATGCTAACAATACGAAGAAGCCAGCACTCAAGAAATCATTGGGGCTGAATATTCCATCAGCCAATAATATCATTCCTTCCAACTGCCAATCTTCAGGAAGCCATTACATATTTCAACATATCAGAGTCCCAAACCTCTCAGCCAGTAGAAAGCAGTATTCATTAGCCAATGCTATCAACTCCCAATCATCTTCAAGCCAATGTAAAACCTGAAAATTTAATAAATCAGGAAATCGGCATTCAAAATGTCTATAGAAGTAGGATATGCTGTCAACTAATAACCACACTGCTTCCAACTACCAATCATCAACAAACTGCTGTATGTTTCAACAAATCAAATATCGCAAGGTAGATCTTTGTGGGGATTTTTTGATGTTTGGATTTTCAGAAACACAATCATATGGCCCCGACCATATGAATTACGAGTTTCTGAAAACTCGATCATCTGATAGGGATCTGTGGAGGACACCCTCCAACCATATCCAATGACATAGCTGTGTCAGCTGTGGATTTTATTCCTGCTTCTCTATTGAGTATGGAAGAATATGACATTCCTTTCAGCCCAACACAGGGTGCACCGTTGGCAGCACATGCTGTAGGCAAAGGTCTGTGAATCCCATGTATGTTTTTCCTCATGCTGTGGCATGACATCAAGGAATTGGTGCAGTATGCATAAGGCAGATGCCTGGCACACAGCCACTAATGTCCCTAATGACCTCTGGAATCTCCCAATATTGAGGAAGGCCAATGCAACCTATGCTTTTGTGCCAACAGGGATTGGTAATCCACACATCTCATAATATTCAATGTGGAGATAGCACAAGTCTACAAGCTAGTGTATGATGTCTGTCCACACAGAAACATTCGACAGTGTCCCTGTTGTGGAGGTGGTAGGCTAGGTGTGGTCAGATCCATCTGCGATACCAATGGTAGTCAAGGGCAGCATCACTACTGCTGGTCAGCCTGTAACAGATGATGGGCATCTAATGTGTATGTTAGTACCAGCATCTTAGTGCGGTCTTTCTCTCTCTCTCTCTCTCGCTATATCTCTCTTTTTCTGTCTGGTCATTGGGAAATTACAGTGTACAAACTTGCTACCCATCTCATCTTGATGTGCAATTTTTATACATCTCTGAAGAAGGCTTTGTCTTATTGTTCTTCATTTGTATTGTGCATTGCTGTCATTTTCATAATGTTGCTCATTTTCCATGTTATGCAATGGTTTGCATATGATGCTGACCATGCTGTTACCCAGGTAGTGCCATCACACTACATATGCCTGTGAATCAGTCCCACCCTGCACTATGACACTCGCCATACAGTTTTACACATCACAATGCACTGTTTCTGAATCCAGGTCTGCAACCATAAGCTTTAGAACTGAGTGTCTGTAATAGCAAATAGTGCCTATGAGGTATGAGGTTGTGATACCTCACAGTATTCCATCCTACACCCCCTTCCAAAATATTCTAATCACATAACAGTGAGTTTTAGAATTTATTCATGATGGACTTGTCTTTTATCTTTCAGACTATCAGGCATTGCCATATTCAGTCTCAAATTTCTGATAGAAAGCTACAGCAAATTTTAAAAAAGAATAAAGTGCAATATTTGTATAGAAAAACTTTGTTATAAGATGTTGACATTATATATGAAAATAAAATCACTGTAAAATGTTAAATGTGTAATAATAAACTTGATTAGCCTAAGCTGTTAATTAACTGCAGGGAAATGAGAAGAGTATTTGCAGTGGCGGCTGGTGACTTCAAATTAAAGGGAGGCTGCAGGAGACAGCTGAATGGGTGTGGCCAATGGGAAGGGGTGTGACCAACTAGAAAGGGGTGGAGCTATGCTCAAAACCACAACAACTGGAACTTTAATTAAATATGCTGCCCTGGGTGCCAAACCATCATTACGAGAGTCCAATCAAGACAAAATGAAGTGTAGAAGAAAAAAATATTTCAATGCATTGGCTACATGACAACTTACTTAATATCTAGATGGAAACACAAAAGTTGTGAGGTATGAAAAAATAAATTGCTTTTTAAATACATTATGGGAATGCCAGTCAAAATCAAGTATAAAAAAAACCAAGCAGCACTCAGCTCAAACCACTTCTCCTTGCACTGCAGTTCTAATTATAATTTAAATTCAGCTTTATAAAATTACCAAGTAACGCGCTGAAAGTAGCAATCTTTGTGATACCCCCACTTGTAAAAATGCTTCTTATCCAAAAAAGACCTGCTGCCTGATAACAGCTATCTACTTGTTTCATGGAGAACACATGATAAAAGTAAAAAATGAACAGCGAACAAGAAACAAGCTCAAGATAAATTGCTTAAAGGATTACTGCACAAGTTATGAACCACACATGATAGATTGGCATCCTGTTTAGTTTACGGGTAAAGCCTGCAAAGATAACTGCAAGTCTCCAACAAATGTAATGAGCTTCTGAAAATACTGTAATCCTGTCCTTTATTACAAAGACTGTTATATGCATTTGAATACCCAAGGCTTATACGTTACCTAGTTATGTAAATATTCTCTGCATGGCAACAATGAAAAGGCTTTCAATGTTGGTAATTCTTTAACAGTATGCTTATTAAAGCTTACTTGCATCTTACAATCTCCGACAAGCTTTCCTGATGGTCATTAAATCATTGCTACTTTAATACAGAGCAACAGGGCACTGCAACAGCATGCGTTTTCTGAATAATAAGAAGCATAAATCAACAGTATAAAAATATGACAGAAAACCAGAACATTCTGCAAAATCAAGGGCATATGAAAAGCCACGTTCATACTTGTGGTCTACCTTGGATGGGGGAATACTCTGCATACTTACACTGCATAACTGCTCCTTGCCTTGCTTGGACACATTCAGAGCCACTGCAATGGGGAGTGGAGTGCAACAAGTAGGTCACAGTTTGAAATGTCTCTGGCTGACGGTGCTGGCTCAGAGCAAGAAATCTGGACAAAGCCATACATAGAAGTGGGACACAGGCCCAGAAATAAAGACAATTTTTAAATATTGCTCTTATAAACTTAGAAAGATAATAGAATAGTAGTAGGTCTTGCATTAGTATGAATTTTTGAAGGGCATGAAATCTGAAACTCAAATGTCTGCCATTATTTAGTGACTTCATTCCTAAATGATTTGGCAGAAAACCACAAATTTTATATGGAACAAACCAAAAATAAGAAGCAAAAATCTATTCATTCTGCAAAAGTCTTGACAGTTGAGAGGTATAGTTCAGCCGGGGCTGTCTGAGTTTGCTGCCCTTCCCCCCTCACAAAATCATGGTCGAATGGAGCGTCCCCCTTGCAGCCATTCCAATGTCCCATTCCTTAGTTATTTCATCCTATTTGCCATAAACACTGTAATGTGCATACTGCTTTACTTCTGTGATGATATGGATTTCATTTGAAAGTTTTATTTTATATTTTACAGCATACACCCTAATAGATATCTGCTAACCAAAGCAATGCAGTCTCGCAATGAAAATAGACTTAGCATTAAAACTTCTCTGCCCTTGAAACTCACATTCATTGAAACAGCGTTGAAACCCACATTCAAAGAAAATACATTTTGCCAGTGGCAGATAAAGATTAATTTTGGGCTGTTTACAAATCATAGGCCCCTTGAACACAAAACATACACATGCTCTTTGATGCACCTTTCTGACTGTATTAAATTATATTCCTAGTACAATACAGTACAGTTGTTGAGGGCATTTTAAATTTGTTTTGAACATTTTTCCAGTAAAAAATGAAACAAAATGCACCAATAATGACAAAACTGCCCAATGCAGAACATTTCCATCATAAAAGTCTACTCAAACTTCTGCAGTCCACCAGTATCAGTAAATATGCACAATCTCTGAAGAAGTAAAAGTCATCTAAATAATTCCACATTAAAGAAATCTGTTAACTAATGAAGAGGTTACTGCTAGCAAACAACTTTATATGTCATTGTTTCATCTACAAATAAAGTGCCTGTTGCCCTTGAGAAATAAATTGCCTATGTTGCATTAAAAAGTGATAATGCTAGTAATATCACAATAGGGAATGGATGGCAAACTGATAACAGGGTCATAGTTACTAGGTATCTTCGCCAAAGAGGACTGCAGCATCCATCCCCTTTACAATAGAGTACAGTATCAGCAATGGATCTACCTACTGTGGGAGTAGAACCCACAGCCTTCTGCATCAAAAGCAAGTACACTACCTATTGTGCTATTTACAATGTAAGCAGACTCAGCATAAGCAGCACTAAACATTTGTTCTCCTGCAGCTCTCAGCTCCTTGTAAAATCTGCTTGGCACTCAGCTGTATCTCTGAACTTTGCAGCACAAGAAATCTGGAAAAAGCCAAAATTTATTTGGGGGTGGGCAAAAGCCCAAAAACTAGGGACACATTTTAAACATTGCTTGTATACTGTTGGAAAGTTGCTAGAATAAAATGCTGTGTTACCACCATACATTTCACTGCCAAGTATTGAATCCAGGACCCTATGCAAAACAGCCAGAGCAACATACCACTATGACAAATCATCTATTTTTATCAAAAAAAAGGAAGACTGAAACTTAAATGGCTACCATTTAGTGAATTCAGTTCTCACCATAGCTGTCAACATCTTAGCACAGAACACCTGAACAAAGCCAATAATGGGGAAAACAGCCACCAAACATATTCAGTGAGTTCAGTTATCACCATAGCTCCCGACCCTGGCATAAAAAACCTGGACGAAGCCAATAATGGGGGAATACAGTCCAAAAAATAGGGACAAATACCCACTGAGGACACCAGAGCAAACCCACACAAACACAGGAAGGACATGCAGACTCCACACAGAAGGCACCCCAGCCAAGAATCAAACCAGACAACCCGTAGCCGTCAGGCAACACTGCTACCACTTCCCTACTGGCTGTGTTAAGTAAAGTAACAAAAATACAGAAACCACAGATGTTATGAGGAACAGAACACATATGAGGCAAAAATCTGCAAATGTTTTACAAATGGTGGTGAGTAGGGAATTCAGGGTCTTGTCACTTGGGCCCAAGGTACAGGGTTCAAGCCTTATTCTCTACCTACCACCATGAAGCTACTGGGGCATTTCACACACACACACACACACACACACACACACACACACACACACACACACACACACACACACACACACACACACTGTCCTTCATAAACACCCTACCTGTTTCTGTACTCAGCTACGTCTGTCCTCCGATCTGATCGGTCCTCTGTAGTGTACTACGTCCATCCTGCAGCCTGAATGGTCCTCCATAACCCGTGCATGCTGTTGGGTCTCTCGTGAGATGTGAGGAGGCTGGAGCCTCCTGCTGTTGGTCCAGCCTGTGGGCGATGCAGTCCAGTGACCTTCCGGTTTGTGCAGTCATCACTGCACAGACGTCTGGGCTGGAAGGGCGGAGTTTATTGCCTTCCCTATCTGGTCTGCCTAACAGAGCAGTCTGGAGCTTGGAATGCCTGAGCATGCGTGCTTGGAGTTCTGGTCTGCCTAACACAGCAGTCAGGAACTAAGCACGTATGCGCGGAGTCCGAGAATTTTTTATTTTAATATGTTCGGGGAATGGGGAATTTATTTAATTGATTTTTACAGGTGGGGGGCCCATTTTACAGGTGGAGGGGCTGCAGTCCCGCAGTCCTATAGCACGAGCCGCCCCTGAGTATTTGTACATTGCCCATCACTGACCGTCATCTAGACATGCAGAGACTCAATATAACTAAACTGGTTTTACTCTAACAGTGGGTGGCAGTTAAATGAAGTAGCACATGGACATCGGCTGCCATATGTCTCTGTCATTTTATACACAAGTTACAGCTTCATATCTACCAAAATGGATGTTTTAATACAGAATAAAATTAGATACATGTTTTGGGTATGGTAGTTTGTACTGTGGCAAGCAAGCAGAGACATCATTACATTTAAATTAGCACAATGTGATTATAGGTTATAACTCATTTTGATATTTGCAAGCAAAATAATTAAGCATCATAAGCCAAAAGTTTCAATGGTAAATCACCAAACCAAAATTGGTATTATTTTGCACACATCAAATGCCTAACAAAGCTCCTTAGACATAACACATCACAAATATAAACAACTTTCCCAAAGAAACAACCACCTCATTCAAATACTTGGAAATCTTGCTTGACTCAGCTGTTTATTGTTAGAACCACATGAAACATACACAACAAAATTAAAAACCCAGTACTTTTCTGCACCAGAAGACTTCCACCTAAATGGCAGCCCTAGCAAGGGCACCATAGACAAAGGTATTCTACTTGCCCAACTAGAATGTAGGGTGCCAATTATTACTTCAGCATCAATTAAAAATACAACCACCCCATAAATCATCTCTAACAAAATATGGTGTTTCATTACAAATTCATCTAATCAAAAACATTGCACAACTCTTTCTAAAGTCAGATAGCTAGCTACCTGTCAAGCAAAGCTCTGATTTCCTGCTGGCCTCCCTGCTTTACAAAACCCTGATTCATTATCTCTAGCACACAAACTCTTTCCTAAAACCTCATCATACAATCTAAGATATCTCTCAAAATCCACCTCCAATCTGGCTACACATGCAAAAAACTACACTATGTCATTCATGTTTTCCCTACACTAGCTCCTAAATTCTGGGAATAATTACCAACTTATTTGAGAACACCCATCATGCAGAGAGTTTAGAACTAATCTCAGGAAATACACAGATACACAAGCTTCATGCCAGTGCCACCAATCTCCATTATATCACTTTCCATTCATTCCATTTGCATTTTTTCATCTTGCAAACTCTGCCAAAATATTTAATCACCGTTTAATCTCCCTTATTACCTCATTTCTTTTTTTTTTCTCCTTGTTGTCCTTTTCATACTCTCTAACTAGCTAAATTAAGTCAGTCTGAAACACCCAAGGTGGATTCTGTTTGACTCTGTTGTTTCAAACTTGCCTTTAAATTTGTCAGGTATAATGTTTGTATTTGTATGCATTCCTTTATCTGTTTATTACACTCTATATAACTTTATCTCTTTTTTACATTGTGATATGCTCACATTGGGTGTGTCTTGCTTGTTTGGGCTATGCCTGTAAATGGTCTGCTGAAATCAGTGCACTACCCTGGAGAATAAATGTAAACTACAATAAACATCTAATTCTGACATCCTGAGATAATGAACAACAATGGAATTAATATAGTAAACTCTCGGTTAACTGGAACTCAAGCATCCAAAAAAAAAAAATCTAAGAAATACAGTACAATTTTCACGTGTTGCACTTTCTGCAACACCCCCCCCCCCAAGAAACATACCTTATATTTTTAGAGTTTTAGAGTTTTAAAAATGAAAATAGGAATACATTCCATCTCCCCAACCTGAGAACAAGTCAAACAAAACAAATAGTATAATGTACAGTATTAGTCAGGCCTATTTTTAATAGTAACTCTCAAGCAACCAGAAACTATAACTGTTTTATGCAACTATTAAAGACATCCTGGGAAATATTTTTTGTCCTAAAATCTCAGGACATTTGCCATTTTGTTGTTTTTTTTTGCAGGACGCAACTACCCGAAGAGAGACTGTTCCTCACAAAGATGGACAGGTGGTAATCGTACTACCAATCCCCATGGGTGCCGGTTAACTGAGAGTTTACTGTATTGCAGAAAAAAACAAAGGAAAAATGAGCAATAGGAAATGTCATTTCACATCGTGTGAGTGCTAGTATCAAAAGGAATACTGAAAACTAATTACCATATATTTTCAAAAAACACTGATCTTACATGGGGTCTTCACAACCTTTAAATGTATACACAGTCTCAGAGCAAGGACATTATTAAATCAGAAATTTGTGGTGCAGATAGCTGATTTACTAAAGACAAATAACAATGAAGTGGTTAACATTATCTACAGTGACTATTTCAGGATGACTATTACTAAGTAAAAATGAAAATCCACAAGGATTGCCTGCTCTTGGCAACTCCAGCCTTTGCCAGCAGACAACTGCAAATTTAGCCCTTCTTTTGAAACTCAAGAATATCTCATTAAGGAGAGTTCATTATTACCATGGAGTTCAGTATAGCTTGCCCTTATGTGTAAAACTATAAACATGAACATATTTAAAGAAACAACCCTCAGTCTAGTAGTTTATCATAATTAATGTATTTAAATGATGGGTTAGTGTTTTATAACATACTTTTACTGAAAAGCTACATTAACTCCAGGTCAGTTGCTCCAAAATATACCAGATATCTCAAAGTTAAGGCTAGTGAAGTGTGGATGGTGTTCTCTCACATTAGTAGTTGACTACTTAAGAAGTAGTTATCACCATCAAGAACGGTCTGAAGTAAGCAAAAAAAAGGAAGCAGGGTGCATCCCTCTTGATACTTAGAAGATGATGCACTCCTCTTGATATTAAGAAAGTGCACACACCTGCAATAAATCAGCGTGAAAAACATAAACATAGACCATTATGGTTCTCTATGAAAGTGGTATTAAAGACAGAGGTAAAGAAGCCATCTAAAGAGCAGAAACACAAGAGGAGGCAACTCGGTGGGTTGGAGCAAAAATTATATGGAAGCAGGGATAGCAAAGGCAGATATATAGGAATATATTGTAAGTGAAAGAATCAAACAGTCAGGTGTTCAGGGATAATACAAAAAAACACTAGGAGGCATTTCATTAAGGAAATGTAGAATTTTAATTGGGTGTTAGAACAGTTATTTCAATGTAGTGTTCACTGAAGGAGTGGTATGCGATCTCTGAACATGAAAGCAAATACCTTATCAGCCTAAGCAGCTACATAGTTTAAATGCAAAATCAATGAGTTCCTCCATATGACCCTGGAGTCAATCCCATTTAAGTGCAGAGTAGTTTAATTTACTTTTGCCTAGATTTTGGTGTTTGTTTGCTTCTATTTCAAGGGTCACAAGCAGCTAAGCAAAGTATCATAAGTGTTTGCATTGTGCTCATTTGTAAGACAAGTCAAACACATGCAGTCATTTCAGTTAGACATCTCATAAAAGCTTTGTATTTGTTTTCCTTCTCAACTCATTTACTATAACTATGAACAGAAGTCTTAGTATGCAATAAGACCATTTATGACACGTATTCCACAAATATAAGACAGTTCTTATATATACACCCACATGTTGTAGCTAACAAAAGTGAGGAGTTGCACTAGACAGTTTCAGAGCATAGCTAGGGCAGAGTGCTGAATACTTTCATCTACTGGTTGTACACTATTTGGGTCTATTACACTTTCAAGTGTCCCTTACTGCATTTATGAATGGGGATAAAACTACGTGTATGGCAAAATTACATCTGTAGTGGCAAAATTACATCTGTAGTAGGCAGCAATAAAGTGAGTTCTACCTTGGTTTTAAATAAAATACATCCTCCAGTACAATACACTGTGTGATTGTTTTTTTTTTTTCTTTTTTGATTTAATAGCTTTTTCTACTGTGCAACAATTCATTTTTGTCTATCTGTGGTTGCCCTGCTTTTTATGTAATATATACATTTCTTGGTTTACTCAAAATCATCTTCAAGAAACATTTACTCCTATATTTATATATACATCAGTTTATGTCATGTACGTGTTTAATGTGAGAAGGACAAAAAAAGTGGAGAGAAAGAGAATATTACAGCTTCAGCAGCCAAAAGGTTGTCTTCCTTTTGAAACTCCAGGCACAGTCTGAACTTACAGGTTCATAGGTAAGTCCGAGGGTAACTGCCTCTGTGGGTAATTTTAAGCTTAGCCAATTTCCCTTTTTCTGCTTGAATTAGCATATCCCATTTGGCTAGAGATTGACTTTACCCATCCCATGGTCAATAATTTTATATTGCCACTAATGAAAATAACTGAGATCATACTATAGATAAATTGAGGGGACCCATGCATGAGATAAAGGATTTATAAGCTGCCTCTTTCCATTAGTAGTACAGGGGCCTATGAGTTTTGGGCACTTTTTAAACTATTTTACTTGTAATTAGGTTTGGCACTGGGGTGTTTGCTAGCAGCTGGCTATGTGAAGTATGAAGTCTTAATTATGTTTCAGACAGCCCAATTCTGATTAGTGGCCTGGGTGCTCTAGTAGCTAGTGGTGGCAGTAGGGGATGTGAAAAGAGCAGTCTCTGTTAGCTCACCCATTCCAGAGAAGGGGATATATGCATGTGGAGAGCACATGTTCAACAGTATGATTCTGTGTTAGTGACACAGGAACCCAGTGGGAGTGTTAGCTTCTTGTGCATAAGGTGGCAACTTAACACTACTAATATATAATTTCCACAGATTTGATAACCTCAGAGTTGGTTCCATTTTCCAGGGATGCAGAGGCTGTAGATAAGCAAATGATATCACCATTCTATATCACTTGCAAAATGCACAGTATGAGGTTAGGCACATATGGAATAAAATGATCCACCTGGAAGGACAGTCATCCACTGCTCAACTGTTGACCCCACTGGTAGTGACTATGACTGACCATGATGTAGATATAAATGGGTCAGTGGGGTGGTGGGACATACAAAGTATGTGGGCCAGGAGGGCAAAAAAAAAATTAAACAGGAAAAGACTCATCTGTAGCAGTTTTACTGGTACAATAGGTTTGATTTCCTATTTTTATAAAGATTTTTGTAAGGTTTTACTATTAGTTACAAGTGATTACCATTTCACTACTAGATTCAGATTGTTCTTGGAAGCATTGTGATATAGAAAATTATTGCACTATGTTGGGCTCTGAGGTTCAGTGTGTGTGGACTAATTCTAAAATAAAAAAACAACATATTTTTATTATCTCGTATATAACATACACACCTCCAGCATAGCTGGAGATGAAATTTTGAAAGAAGAATGCTACTTGGGAACTATGATAAAAACTACTTTACATAAAAGAAGAGAATCCACGGTTATACTTCCAAAGACAGGAATTTTTATGTGGACTTAATTTCCTGTGCCTCCAAATGCTCCTTCCTAAATACAGAGGAGTTACTTGACATAATATAATTTGTGGACTTTGCCTGGATCACGCTTCTATGGACTATTCTTTTCAAACATTCCTGACAGCAGCAGCATCCAGTATGGAAATTTAGAAGTTCATCTAAATTAGCTCACTGTGATTACTGTCTTCTTCTACACATTCATTATCACCTAAGAAATAATTAATAAATTAATATGAAAGTATTAAGTATTAATAACTTAATCATTAATTATTATTCATTAAGAAATTAAGACATTTCATTAGCTTGGCTATAAAAATACCAATTTCTATTATTTACACTATGCTGAAGCCCTCACACTTTTATATTCTTCTAAGTCCATATGGTCCAAATTCTTCAGTGATGCCTTGTCTTTGGGAAGCAAACAACAAAAATGCTAGCCTTAGAGAAGACCATCAGTTCTAGTGCAATGTTATCAGTCAGTTTTGCAACAGAAGTGTAACAAGCAACCTCTACGGGTGTGTAGATTCAAATCAACAATTTACAACATACTTTCTCAAGGAATTGCAGGGCTAATCTTATGATCAAAATATTTTGACATTCACAATGAGGTCTGCGCATAGCTTCTTCAAAATATAACATACTTAATGGGGAGTTCTGGTACTTTATGCAGTCTGACTCTGGTTCTACAAAACACTGTGTCCAGTTTAACTTATTCTGGTTCACTTATCTGCCAAAATGTCATCAAAACCTTTTGCTTCAATCCTGGATCCTGAACAGTGACATAAACAGCATTTTTTACTTGGATAGTAACAGCATCCATGGTCCCTGAACCCCGAGAAAAAAAATAATAATCTGTGAGGCTGTCATACCTGTGGTTATGCTACATTAGCTTGGCCTGGTTGTTAATCATTTCCCATTGCTTAACCAAACAGACTTTACCGAATTAGCAAAAGTGAATGCATGACAGTTTCCCCTCACCAAGCAGCACATTGTTTTTGGAGTCTGCTGTTGGCAGGTGCATCTATAGACTTCTGAAAGGACTAAAGTATTTACACAATACTTTATTTTTCTAATGATGTTATTTGCAAGCTTGACTAGCCACACTTCCCTCTCATATATGCTTACACAGCAGACTGTAAGGTCTGACTACATCCCCTTCCTCACTTGCTTTTCATTTATTTATTTATTCATTTAATTTCAGATTGTTAATTGGATAGGTGGGCTAGTCGTCAGACCCTTTTCAGCCACAACTTGGCACAAAATCAATGATAATTATAGTGATAATTACAAGTCATACATGTGACAAATATACGGACAAAAGTACATACAAGAAAACTAGAGTGACAGTATATGGAGCATAGTTAAAATGCGACACAGTCAAGACTGCATTTGTAGTTAATTGAATTGTACAATTATTAAGTGCGAGTGTGCTCTGACATAGGCATGGCATGCAATGACCAACACTCTCACCTAGCATTGCTAGCCATTATCTCTAAAGCATAGGGATTCAAAATCCTGCAGTATTTTACTTTGTTTTTAATGTTTCCAGTGTTGTTTACTTCCTTTGTTTCTCCTGGGAGCTTTTTCCAGATTGCTGGAACCAACTTTAAGAAAGCATGTTCAGCTGTGGTTGTCTTGAAATGCGGTTTAATGAGTGTTAATCCCTCTTCATTACTGTCTCTCAGAAAGTAGTTTGCTTATTTAATTTGTAGTTTGGATTTTAAGAGTAGACAATGTTCCATTTTTAATATTTCGTATATCTGTGCTGGGTTGCTCTTTTATTGATAGGTAGCCAGTTAAGTTGGAAGAGTTGGCAGTGATTGGTATTTGATTCTGCCAGAAGAGAAAATCTACAAATGTTATTAATAGTAGTAGTTTGTACATATTCTTGGTATTGAAGTGTTAATAAGGGGAGGTCAGATTCAATTTTTGGGGATAAGTACATTTCTGGCTATTGATTTGTGAGTGGAAGGAATGAGAAGGTAGGAGAGCTTGTAGTATAATTTTAGTAGTTAAGAATTTTATTGATAATTTAGTTTTTCATAACTACTGCTATACCAGGCAGTTGACTACTCATATACTATGCTTTGAGCAGTCATATACTGTGGCATATTTGCTGGTTGGCCGAAATAGTTGGGTAATGTTTTGATTAGAGCCATGCCCAAAAGAACTTGACTCAGTTTTTAGAGCAGATGAATTTTACTTGAGTTTAACTATTTCTGCAGGCAGCACCTGCACTGCAGGTCTACTTATGCAAATGTATTCCTGCAGCAGTTTTTTTCATCTTGTATGCAGTCTGTTTACATTGCGATTTTCCTAAGCTGAACTTAAAAAACAGCAACTGCAAAGCACATTAAAGGTGTGCCAGGGAAAAACAGCCTTGGCTGAAAGTAAACATTTGCTTTCCATATGTACTATTCTGTGCAATTAAAACTAACTGAAATAAATGATATGACTGCAAAGCTATTATGGTCAGAAGTTTTTTCTGAATCATTCCAGGTTCTCAACGTGTAATTTTAGGCCTTATTTTTTTAATGACTACTACTAATTTGTATTATATTTTTAAGAATGGTTTCTCCGGGCACTTCTAGTTTTATAACCTTAACAGTAGCCTTTCTGTATTAGATAGAAGTGGAACATAATTTTTGACTTGTTTATAACATTTGCATTATTACGGTTTAGTCAACTGGAGGTATTCTCAAACAAATAAAGTATACAGTCAAATAATATACTGCGGAATATTTTTGAAATTATCAAAACAACTCTGATGGCCTTATTATGCTACCAGTGGGACGCTTTGCAGCACTTTAGCAATACAGCACTATCCTTTCCTTTATGGGAATTAAAACAGATGATGTTGTTCATGTTTCACTGTCACAGTCCAGACTATTGGAATTTCCTGCCATGAAAGCCCTCGTCCAGCCCGATTACCAGAGAAAATTCTTTCTGGCTCCCAGGATGGCGGATGCCCTGACTGTCAGCACGCTTGGGTATAAAGGTAGCCAGCCTGCATCATGAAATCAGTCTTTTCTTGCTTCAGAGCCCAAAGCTGTATTCAAGTGAGTCTTTCGGTCCATACTAGAGAGATGTGTCATCAGACACGATAAGTACCCCATTGGGGAACGTTTTTCTTTCCTTTGCTTATGACAGATAAAGTTAATAACTGTTTCCATTGTGGAAAACAGATCCCACACAGAGACTTTCATTCCCTTTGTGTTACTTGCTTAAGCCTAGCCCATGACATCCCCAGTTGTCATTTCTGTGTGTATTTTAATACCAGGCCTATTAGGCATTGGGCTGAATTTCAAGCAAAGATCCTTAGCCAGAAACCTGCTCCTTCATTGTCTATGGAGTCCATCGCTCATTCTGAATCTGATCTTCCTAAGTGCAAGAAAGAAAAGAAATAAAAGCTTAGGTCTTCGGATGACCGTCATTCCCTACCTGCTTCTCCTTCCAGGCTTCTGATTGTTGAGCAACGTGAGGTACTTATGCAGCTCACTTTTTCTGTACCAGTGACTCGGGCCTCTGTCGAGACCCTTTCGGAGTCCGACATGCCGTTAGTGCCTTCGACTTCTGTACAAGCTCTTGACATTGGCTTGTCAGTCGGGCCCTACAGTCCTTGACTTCAGAGGACCATACACCACCCATAGACTCTGCTATTAGGCCTTGGCCCATTCCAGGTCTGATGCTCACTCAACACTCACGAGACACAGGCATCAGGTCATCAGATGCCCTTAGGCCTAAGGCCTTGGCCACTCCTAGGAAGGCTTCTGCATCAAGGCCTTGAGTTAGGTCTTCTGGCTTCACTTCACAGGGGTCCCAGCAGGATTTAATTAAATTAGTCGAGGACTTGATCTCTATTGTCAGATCAAAGCAAGCTCCAGGGGCTACTTCCCCTGGGAAAAGGAAAAGAGACACTTCCCCAGAAATTTACCAGGATCCCCTTCTTTCTGAGGAGGACATTGACCTTGAGGACTCTGGGTCTGAGTAAGGCCCCTCCTATATATCATATGAGGATTATGATTCTGAGGAAATCCTCCTTTCTGCTTCTCCCTCTGAGGATTTCACCTTTGAAGAGACCCTCCATGCCATAAAACAACATTTTCAGTGGGAGGCTCAAGACTACTCACAAACAAAGAAGAGAGTTAGGGAGTTCCTGGACTTGCCTGAGCACAAGCCTCTGGCTATTCCCCCCCATACTGGAAGTAGTGGAAGATGTCTTCCTGGAATCCTCCTTAAAACCTGATTCCCTCCCACCTGCCCCATGTAAACCAGACAGGTTTTACAGGATTCAAGATTCCCATAAAAACTTGTACAAAAATCCTACCGCTGACCCAGAAGTGATCACTCCAGGACCTAAAGGAGCCAGAGCCAGTTCATACAGAAATCCTCTGCCCGCAGATAAAGACAGCTGGTCCCTTGACAGGTTTGGCAAACAAGTGTATACATCTGCCACTCTTAACATGAGGGCTCCAAGCTATCAGTTTCATATGATTAAGTATCAACAGACTATCCCTGAATAGCTCAAACAAAAGGTTTCTACCCTTGAAAATAAAAACCTTGTCAAGGAATTGTCTAATCTCTGTCATACCCGTTTTCAGGCAGCCAAACTTTCCCTCCACTGTAGTTATGATGCCATGGAAGCATCTTGTAGAGCTGCTATAACTGGATCTGTTTGAAGGCATGCTTGGCTCCAAGAACAAACTCTTTCAGACCATGTTACATCTAACCTGCTGGATGCCCCCTGGACAAAGATGTTCTATTTGGGCCCAAGACAGAAGAAGTACTTAAGATGGAGGATAAAGTCAATCCAGACAATCAAAGATTTCCTCCAGGTGCAACCTCTCAGGTTTAGTAGAAATTTTCCTACCAAACACTGGTCCTTTTCCTCCCAGCCTAGGATTAGGCAGAGGAAACCTAAAAGGATAGGCCACATAGACAGAAGCAAGAGCTGCAAAGAGGCAGGCAATGGACCACAGAAACCCCCAGGCAAAGGAATTCTAGACACCAAGCCACATCCAGAGAGCAACAATGACTCAGCCACCTTTCCTCCACCTGCCATTCCAAAGCTGGGAGGAAGGCTGTCTCTTTTCATAGATACCTGGCCCCACATTACCTCAGACAGGTGGGTTCTGAACATTATGGCAAATGGCTACAAACTCACTTTCAAACAGCATTTAAAATACTCAGGTTATTCAGATGTTCCTCAAAATCAGAAAGCAGATGTCTTGGCTCAAATCCAAATCATATGCTCACAAGGAGCAGTAGAATTGGTCCCTATAGCTCAGCATGGGAAAGGACTCAACACTCCTGGTCCCCAGAAAGGAAGGTTCCTGGTGCCCCATTTCGGATCTGTCCAAGGTCAATCAGTTTCTACTTTTGCCAAAATTCAAAATGTTAACACTTCAAAAGTTACTGCCCATGATATCCGCCAAGTCTTTCTAGACCTAAAAGATGCTTACCTGCACATTCCTATTCAGGAGTCCCGCAGAAGATGTCTACACTTCAGGGCAGGATCCAGTTACTATCAATTTTCTGCACTGCCCTTTGGCTTATCTACCACACTGAGTGTTCACAAAGTGCCTGGATCCAGTAGTAGCCTGCTGCAGAACCAGGGGGATCCAAATCTATCCATACCTAGATGGCTGTCTCACACAGTCCACAGATCAGGCAAAACTCCTGAAGGACCTTAAATTCCCCCAGGATCTTTTCTCTTTCCTGGGGTTCACAGTGAACCTCCAGAAATCCAACACCTCACCAGCCCAAATGACTGTTTCCCTGGGGGTCCTTCTGGACTGCTCTCTCCAAAAGGTGTACCTCCCTCCAGAGAAAATTTACTTTCTGTCTGATTATTTCCACATGATACAATTGAAGGATTGCATCTCAGCAAGGAAATTCCTACAAGCTCTGGGATACATGACTTCATGTATCCTCATGGTTCCCCTTGTAGGCTACACATGAGGAAGCTCCAGTGGTACTTCAAAAATGTATGGTGCCAGAGTTCACAGTCCCCAGAGATTCAGATTCCCCTGATACCTTGCCTTAACCAAGAGTCCGCATGGTGGGCACAGGCTTGCTCCCAGAATCAGGGCCTTCCTTCAAATTCTCACCAAATGGTCAAACCCTAACCACAGATGCTTCAGAGACAGCCTGTGGGACTGACTTCCAGAACGTCCGAAGCCAGGGAAAGTGGATTTCAACTCAGGACCAACACATCACTTGGAAGGAACTCATGTAAGTACTAAAGAACCTGCTAGCCTTCAAGGAAATATGGAGATCAGTTGTCCTGCTAATACAGACAGACAATACCACAGTAATGTGATACTTAAACAGACAGGAAGGGACACATTCCTACCCCCTGTGCTGTCTAGAAATGTAAATCTGGGAAACAGCACATTCCATGGGGTTACACCTCATAGCACAATACCTCCCAGGAGTTCAAAATGCTCTGGCAGACCATCTCAGCAGAAATCTGATGGACCCCCTCATGAGTGGCATCTGCATCCAGAGATTTTTCTAACCCTTACCCAAACGTGGGGAGTTCCACAGGTGGACCTCTTTACATCCAAGGAAAATGCACATCCACAAAAATTCTGCACCAGGAACAGACAGGAGATAGCCTGAAAAACAGATGCCTTCTCCTTCCAGTTTTCTCAACTCTTCATTTATGCAGTCCCTCCCATTCCCCTTCCTCTTCTACCTTGTGTCCTTATCCAAATAAGGAAAGAGGGTCCAAGAGCAATTCTGATAGCTCCAAACTGGCCCAGATAGCATTGGTATCCCCTCCTCCTCAATCTCATCAATTAGACCCCATGGTTACTACCTCGCAGGGTAGACCTCCTCACCCAGAACAGGGGAAAAGTGGTCCATCCCAACCTGCAGACCCTCAACCTTGTAGCTTGGATGATCCAACAACAACTAACTGTAGTACTATACTAATTAAACAGGTGCTAGACATTCTCAAAGAATCTAAAAGGCCTAGCACTAAAAAACCCTACTCAGCTAAGTGGAAAATGTTTTCTATTTGGTGAAAAGACCACCACCTAAATCCCCAATAAGTACATATTTCCAACATCCTGGAATACCTGACTATTTCATTCATCCCATTAAAACCCATGCTTTTGCCATCTGTGCATATGTGCCCTCTCACCGCTCTCTTCATCCCATTTCTTAGGGGAGTAATTCACATTAGACCTCAGCAGAAGGAAACCTAATCCTCCATGGGACTTTAACTTTGTGCTAGAGAAGCTGACCTTACCCCCTTTTGAGCCAGTGGCTTCTGCTGACTTAAAGTTTCTGACTTGGAAAACAGCACTGCTTGTGGCTATCACTTTAGCCAGGAGGGTTTCTGAGTTGCAGGCCCTCATGGCAGTGGAACCTTTTCTTATCTTCCACTCTTCCACAGGCACAGGGTCTCTCTCAGAACCAACCCCTCCTTTATGACCAAGGTGGTCACTGACACCACTCTGAACCAGGCCATTCATCTCCCTTCCTTCTTTCCCAATTCTCAAAACAAAGGGGAGAGAATTCTACATTCCTTGGATGTGCACAGACAGCTATGTTTCTATCCAGACAAGACTAAAACCTTGAGGAAGACTGAACAACTGTTCATTAACTTTACCCCTGGCTCAGATGGCAAGCCAGCCTCTAAGCAAAGTATTTCCAAATTGATTTCCCATTGTATCTCCTTTTGTTACAGCTCTCATGGCAAAGTACCTCCTGTAGGGATCAGATCAGGCAATAGCAACCTCTGCTGCCTTCATGAAGGGTGTCCCCATCAAGGACATTTTAGAAGCTGCCACCTGGTCCTCAGGGCATACCTTCACCAAATACTACCAATTGGCAGCCTTCTTCGAGTCTAGAGCATGCTTTGCCACTGAAGTCCTGCAGGGCACCCTCTCTTCTCCTTAGGCTCCTTCCTCCCTCCTTTTCTGTTTTGCCAATCTTTCCAATAGTCAGGACTGCAACAGTGAAACATGAAGAACATTGTGTTATGTACACTTACCATAAATGTAGATGCTCGAGTGTATTCACTGTTGCAGTCTTCCTTCCCTCCCTCCTGACCTCCTTGGCCTACTATGTAGGCTTCTTCTGTGCCCCTGCAATTCTGCCAAAGGACCCTTCCATTGGATAACGCTTGTCTTCTTAAGGCTCCTCTTAGATGACAGCAAGAAAATACTGATTTCAAGACACAGGTTGGCTACCTTTATACCCAAACATATTGACATTGGTCAGGGTGTCTGCCAGCCTGGGAGCTGGAAGAATTTTCCCCAGTAGTCAGGCCGGCCGAGGGTTTTCACAGTAGGAAATCCCAGTAGTCAGGACTGCAACAGTGAATACACTCAAACATCTACATTTATGGTACGTGTACACAGTTGTACTTTCCCAGCCTTCATGTCATACTCTACATGGAAATAGGAACAATGAGGATGATTACTGATATATTTTTGACACCATCCAGTGCTCAAACCATACAACAGAGAGTACCGAAAAAAAAAATAGAATTCTTTGATGGTTCACTGGCACAGATGGACGAAGCCCTAATTGCAACCCAGGTGATGCAGGATGGATTAATAACCTAAGCACTGGAGGTGCTAGCTGGAAAGATGGGCTTGAGTGGCTGACACCGTCCTGCTCATTCACAGAGGAAATATTGCAGCCTGGTTCACTGCAGCACCAATTCCATGTAAAAGGCAGGTATCATCTCAAGGGGAAGGTGAAGAAACTAGATGCATGCACCCCCAAACACAGAAGTGACATACTGTAGGCACATTACATGAATTAATAGAAGGATGAATGCTTTTACAGACCAAGTTTTGTGAGACTACTTGCAAAGGCTGCAAATGGGATGAGGGAAAAAGAGGACATATGGAAAGCCTTGGTGGTGCACTGAATGACATCCCTTTCCTGACAAACAACAGGTAGAACATCAGGTGGGCACTGACATGTTCAATGAGACTTAACTGAATTGTCCATTTTTTATATTAACCTCCTCATGGAGTGAATGGAATTAGTTCTGGATAAAAACTTCTTATATTTTGATGGGGAATATTATAATCAGACCCATGGGATAGCTATGGGGGCAGCATGTGCTCTTATATATGTGAATGTGATTATGTGGAAATGGGAGAATGCTTTTATTTTTGACTTGCCCTTTACATCCTATTTGAGGTTGAGTCAGGTCATAATGAATGAAAAGATTTTTGGCATAAATACTGACATGATAAAATGGCCCATTTATAAAAATGGAAATGTGTAAACCATCCAAGCCTAATTTTGGGCACATGTATTAAGACAGGTTGGCTTGCATTTGTTAATACAAGGGGAGATACTTTTTGCATATTGCAATATTTGACTAACACAAGACATGATTTTTGCCAAGTCATACGAGTTACACTAAACACAGAAATTGAAAAGACCAATTAATCACATAATTGCATACACATTATAAGATTTTGGGGGCAGAAAACAGAAAGTCTGTAGTGTTTTCAGCTGTTTAAACCATTGTACAGTAGCATCAGAAATAAATCTTTTCCAATAAGCTGAAGTGAAAAAAATCAATTGTTATATCTAAAGGCATATTTCTTACAATAGGCCAACAGCTAAAATAAAACCAATCCTTAACAAAAAAATTGATTTTATTTGGATAGAAATAAAGTTATGAATGTAAATTTGTAATAAAAGATTTCAAAGCTATTGGCAAAATCTTTAAGGGCTTAGTAAATGTCTTGAGATGTTCCCAAATGCAGTTATTTCCTGTTCTACAACTCCATTTATCTATATTTGAAGGTCTAGAAGTAATGCTAGTGACCCTCTGCATTAAACAAAGAGTAAAATTCACAAACACCAACAACAAACTGTAAAAATCCACAATAAAAAGCGTCAGGACCCAGAAATGGCAACTAATCCAACTTTATTCACTAAAACAACCACGTGATAAACAGACCTCACCAAATGAAATACACTTGAATATTCCACCATATTTGAAACACATCCCATCATCATGTGACTTCCAACATATCACATTTAAAGAGCCCACACACAATTATAAGCATTGTATGATGCATCACATAATACTAACAAGTAGAATACAACTGACCACAGATACCAAAGTAGGTAATTTGTGTCCTACAGGTACTTTTGTTTAAAAAAAATGCAAAGCTTGCAAATACATAGTTCCTAGTTTTTCCAGTATCAATAATATCTTATTTCAAACTTGGAATAAATTTTCTTGTGATACTGCAGGAGTGATATATGCTCTTAAATGCCCTTGCAATTTATATTATATTGGGGAAACCATGCAAGAGATATTTACAACCAGAAAATGGAAAGCTCTGTTGCAACTCATTTTAAACAGTTCCATAATAGTAATAATATAGGTTTACAAGGTACTATTTTGGAAAAAATAAATATTTCAGTATATGATATGAATAATTAAAAAAAAATGCTTCTTTTTAAAGAAGCATTATATATTCTGAAGTTTGATACTTTGTATCCTCATGGTTTAAACGAAGAGCTTAATTGGAGATTATTAATTTAAATTGCATAATTGTTTTATAATTATTAGTATTTAAGCATACTTGTTTGTGATGTTTTTTACTTCTTGAAGGCTTTTTTCAGCCGAGACGTCAGAGTAATAAATCTGCTTTGTACTTTGGTATCTGTGATCAGTTGTATTCTACCTTTTGCCTTGGTTTTGTGGTGAAACATAATACTAACAGAACCACTTAAAATATGCTTGGAAAAGATGAAAAAAAAAATAACTAAACAGCCATTAAAATAATTATTAACAAAAATATATGCATTTAAAAACACTCATCTCTTTAAAGCTTTACGCTTTAAAACTAGCTGAACAGATATCAACTCATTTAAGCCTGGACTCACACTTGCATTACATTTCAATTGCCACAGCAGTTCCTTTTTATCCAAATGCAACCCCAAAGGACCATACCTTGGATTTCCAATCAACTTCTCCAAAACAACAAATTTAAAACAATGTGTTGGATTCAAATTAATGTGCCTAGCCAAAGCAATAATTTCTTGTGCTTTAGAAATGCCTTACACATGTTCCTTTATCCTATCTTTTAATGCCCTTTCCTTCCTGCCTGCATAAAAAGTAGTGCAAGACTCATATATGGCTGCATACACCACTCTTTTTGTGTTGCAGTTATGATTACCTTGCATTTGATATGTCTTCCCATTGGTAACAAATGCCTAGGTACATTTTATATAGGGGCAAACTGTACAAAACCTACATCTTTTCATAGTAAAATCTTGATTGCCTGAGGAAGAAATAACAGGCATTTCCAGGAACTCTTAAGTTTTTACCTCTCTTGAAAATTACTGTTGGCTTGTCTCCTAACTTGCTAGCCAGCTCATGATCCTCCCTAATAATTACCCAATTTTCCATAATTATTCTTCTAACCTCTGCTTGGTACAAAGAAAAAGTGGTGATAAAGGAACTCTTGTACTTCTCAATCAGAGCAGAAATAGTTCCACTTATCTGAGTCATTACTGTGGGCCCCCTATTAAATGATGACTCCCCCAACCTACTTGTGGGACAACTGTGACTTTAAAATAGGCACATATACATTGTTCTGTCTTTTAATCATGACTTCATCTATGGATAAATCAACAAAGGCTTCAGGATATCCACATCCCAAAAACATGGATTTTAACAAAAAACATTATTCCTCAAAATCTTCATATGATGATGTCATTCATGCTGCCCGAACCAACAGTCCTTTTAAAACTGCCTTCTTCTGCTGGAGAGGTTGATAACTTTCAAAATGTAAAACAATATTTGAATATGTGGGCTTCCTATATATTTTAGACACCAAACACCCATTGCTAAGTACCACATCCAGATACACAATGGCTTCGTCATTCATCTCAAATGAAAATTAGAAAAAAACAGTAGAGCTGTTGAAGTATTCCTTGAAACTCAAAATTGCCTCCTGCTATTGTGTCCATATGAGAAAAATGTCATTCTGGTACCTAGTATGCATGGCCCAGGATTCTTTGAAGCTACTGTTAAACAAAAACTTCTCCCCCCAGGTAGTCATAACTGCGTTTGGCTTAGATGACCCCACAAGCTGCACCCATGGCCACACCCTTTGTTTGCATAAAAAATGTTTTTCAAAGAATATGTAATTGTTATACAAAACTAATTCCATAAGACCACAAAGCAAATTAATTTTGTCTTGATCCAAGTCCGAAATTAAAATGTAAACATTCTGCAAACCATTCCAGTCCCATATCATGTGGGATCACCAAATACTGATCTTTTATGTCAATGGTAACAAACAGGCCACAAGCAACTGTGCCCGCATCATTATACATCTGCAAAAATTGCCATGAATCTTTTACCAGGAGCTAACCCCTTGAACATATGGTTTCACCTTAAAATCCAAGTACTTTGCAATAGCTGACGTGATGGAATTCATGGCATCCATAGTTGGACAAAATGGCAGATTAACTATGTCCTTGTGGAGCTTAGGAACTCCAAATATTGTAGAGATAACAGCCTCTTTTATACACAAATACTCATATTCTTCCTCCCGAATTTCACCCTGCATAAATATGTCAAACAGGGTAGAGTAAATTCTACTATAGGCCATGTGCACCATGTTTATTGACACCTAGGAATATGAATCCTGGAATAAGATGTCATACATTTTGCTGATGTAAGTAATATTGTCCATCAAAACTGCCACTCCCCCTTTATCCAGTTTTATGAACTGGATGCCTTGCAATTTTAGACTCCTAATGGCCTCCTCTTGGATGTTATGGGGACTTTTTTGTCTTCTATAATCTAGGCTGTGTCTTAGGTCTAAATCACACATTCTCTCATAGATGTTCAAAAGTGGATGCGGGAGGGGGGGGGTAATATACTAGACACTCTTAGGCAATTTCCCTGACACTGAGCTTGATTTCCATATTTCAGAGACAGGTTCAATTTCCTAATACAGAGTCTTAATGTCCACCAAAGTCTTGGAAAAATTAGATCTTTTTTTGAAAACAAAAGACACTCCTTTTGATAACAATTCTGCAAAACCCTCATTCACCACTTGCCCACTGTAATTATATATCTTGAAATACCCTGCTGGATTGGTTACCACCTGACATAAATGTTCTGCTTCAGTCTCAAAGAACTGCTCATTCATACTCATATTTAATTCCATGCCTTCTGGCGACCCTTGTTCTTCTTCCAGGGCCCCCGCCGATAGTTCTGCCATGACTGTCTCTGCTGTTGTTGCTGATTCTTCCCTTTGAGTCTCTTTGACTTCCTTAGGGCCAGTAATTGTACCCGTAAATGGGGGGGGGGGGTCAGAAATCTCATCTTCCAACAAATCGTGCGCATCATTGTTGTTACTAAAGCCAGCTTGGTTAAGTGGATACTCATCATGTATTTTTTGAAATCACCCGCCCCCCCCCCCCACCCCACTGTTGAGAATGTGGGGGCTGCGGGTAGGCTTTTCCATTTTGATATTCCAACCTATCCCTCTCCAAATCCTGTCTCTTTCTTTCCAAAACAAGAGAACACTGCCGATCCACATCATGAAAAATCTTGGCATGCTGACCTTTTTGGGAAGAATAGTCCATGTGCTCCATAATATGGCTATTCAATATATTCACATCCTTCAGCAGAACATCAATTTCCAAGTTGTTATGTTTCATTATTAATTCCAAGATTTCATAACCTTGTTTATCAAAAAGTAGCAGCAATTCTTTGTGAAATGCAGAGCCAGAAACCAACCCCGTGGAAAATTTCCATATTCAAAGTCCTTTTGGGACTACGTTCAAGTGGACCAACTCCAATAAATATTCATTCTCCAGCTGTAACTTACAAACTTTACTCAATTTGTATTCAAATTCATCCAGCAGATTGGACAAACTATTATTTCTCCTATCCGATTGCATTTCCACACCAAAAGAAAATCTGTGCTGCAGCCAATTCACCATATCCAGTACCACACAAGTGTTGTCCGTACACTCGCTCACTTGCATCAAGTCACTACTCCTATTCATGGCAGGAACAGTATTTTTGTTCTGTGCTGATTTGTTGAAAATAGGATACAAACCACCAGAAGTTCCATTCACAACATTCACCTGAATGCCACCCACTTGTATTGAATCCAGCCTTATTGACACTTGTTGAACGACCGCAGTGAGATTAAGCACTGATTTGTTAAGCCCTTCCAAATCTGCTTCTGAAAACAAGGGCTGTGATCCAGTAGCCACTCCTTATGCCATGTTGCACAGACCAGAAACAAACAAACAGTTGAAATTAAAAACACCAACAACAAACTGTAAAATACACAATAAAAAGTGTCAGGACCCAGAAACGGCAACTAATCCAACTTTATTCACTAAAACAACCACAATTAGCACTTTTGTCTGTGATAAACAGACTTCACCAGATGAAATACACTTGAATACTCCACCATATAGGTTCATAGGTTCATACTAGGCTATCTGCCCTGCGGCATTTATAAGCCTAGCCCGATTCTGTTTGGCTTACGCCACCTCTTGATTTGAGTATACTGTGCCCTTTTTAAAGTTTAGTTTACTGTGCCTCTGTCTAATAGTGACACGGAAGTAATCCCCGGGACAAACCTACGATCCCCCATCCACTCATCAAGATTCTTCTTGAAGAGAGTCAGTGAGGTGAATTTTGGAATTCTATTCCAGAGCGAAGGGAGCATCTGGGTTATGAATCTGTCCCTCCAGCATGTTCTATTTATTTCTGTGCTGAGGTTCAAGTCCCTTGAGCGCGTGGCTCTAAAGGATTTAGATTTACTGAGGTGGAGCATGTCCATTAATTTTGGGTTGGACATAGCTTTATATGTCAGGCATAGATTGCCTCGAAGTAGGTGGTATGCAACTGAGTAGTGCTGGAGTTTTTTTAACCGAGCAGCATATGGCATCTGTTTGAGTCCCTTGATCCTCCTGGTGAGGTACTTTTGGGGTCTTTCTAATTGCTGCAGGTGTTGGGTAAGGTACATCCCAAAGGGGGCATTGTATTCTATGATGGGTTTGATGAGGGATGAATAAAGGGGCACGATTACCTCTCTTGATCTAGATGTGAATCCTTTTATGATGAGGTGGGCTATGTAGAAGGTCTTTCTAACCACTTTGGCAATGTGGTTGTCAAAGGAGAGATTGCTATCAACTTGGGTCCCCAGATCTCTAATTACTTTCTCTGTAGTTAATGGGTTACCACCTGTGTGGTAATTTGTGGGCACATTGTTTTTGCCAAAGGGTATGACTATACACTTTTTGGCATTTAGCTTTAGACCATGGCTCTGGCACCAGTTATCCATCTCTGCGAGACCTTTTTGAAGGATGTTTGTGTCAGCTGGAGAGTCGATTATGGCACCCAGTTTGCAGTCATCTGCAAACTTGGTGAGCCATAGTCCTCCCACGTTGGCCTGTACCTCAGAAAAGTAAATACCGAACAAGAGAGGTCCCAGGACAGAACCTTGTGGGACGCCACTTGTGACTGGTTTCGAGTCTGACATGGCTCCAGCAACTCTGACTCTGTGGGTTCTGTCTTTGAGCCAGTTTGTGACCCATCTTGTGACATAAGGATTTATATTTAGGCTGGATAGCTTATCTATGATGCCCGAGTGGGGTATTGTGTCAAATGCCTTTGCAAGGTCCAAATAGGCTGTGTGGACTACCTTCCCTTCATCTATGGCCTTGGTGACTGTTTTGAAGAAGTCGACCAGGTTCAAAAGGCAGGATCTGCCCTTGACGAAGCCAAATTGGGTAGGATCTAGTGTCTGTAGGTCCCTAATGTCTTTGTTTATGAGTTCCATGATGATCCTCTCCATAGCCTTGCAGACTGGGCTAGTCAGGCTTATGGGGCGATAGTTTCCAGGGTCCATAGAGGCGCCACCTTTGTGGAGTGGGACCACTGTTGCTGTACGCCATTCTTTGGGCACATATCCTGTAGTGAGGCTGAGATTGTACAGCAGTGTTACTTGAGGGATTAGTTCTTCTTGGAGTTCATGTAGGACACAACCTGGGATGCCTTCTGGTCCCATGGAAGCAGTGTTTTTTGCTTTGGAGAGGGCGGCCTTCACCTGAGCATCAGAGATGTTTGGAAGGCTGCACTCTGCCGGGATAGATACTTGCTCTTTTGGGGTGGAGGGGGTGAAGAAGTTTGCACTGAACCTGTCTGCCAGGATATTGGCGATGTCTGTGGGTTCAGTGTATTTTTTGTCGTTTAGAATCAACTCAGAACAAGTCTGGGAGTTGCATCCCAGGTTCCTAACATAACTGAAAAAAGCCTTATGATTGTCTTTAGTGTCCTGTGCAATTTTTCTCTCGAAGCTGGCCTTGGAGGATTTTATGAGGGATCGTAATTTTTTGTTAGTACTGATCAGAGATGCCTTCCCTTTTATGGATTTTGCTTTATCATGTAGTAGCTTCCTCCTTCTGTTGTACAGTTTATTTATGGCTGGGGTCCACCAGACTGGACGCCTGCCTTTGGATGATTGGGTCTTGATTTTGTTTGGGATAGCATGATCCATGCATTCCTGGAGATGTCCGCAGAATGCGTTTATATAGGATTTTGCAGTTTGGGCCATAGTTTCCACTGGCCCTGGGGCCTTGAAGGATTCCACTTCGGTTTTGAGAAGTATGAAGTTTGCTTTTGAGAAGTTTTTCACTGTGGTTTTCTGGGCTGGGGGTGGGGTCGGGATGTGGAAATCCAGTGAAATTAATTTATGGTCTGATCTTACCAATGAGGGATATACTTCTGGTATGGAGCATAGAGTCCCCATGTTTGTAATGATCAGGTCTAGTATGTTTTCCCCTCTTGTGGGAGTGGTGACTAGTTGTTCCATAGCATTTGAGTTTATAAATTCCAGGAACCTTTGGGCTAAGGTGCTGGGGCTTGAGTAATGCTCCCAGTCTATGTTTGGGTAGTTGAAGTCGCCCAATATAATGGTGTTCGGAGAGAACTTCATGTTCTCCAATGTTTTCAGGAAAGCCGAGTGGGATTCCTGACTTTGAGAGGGTGGTCTGTAGGATGCTATAAACTGAAAAGCAGTCTTGCCCACTGTCAGTTGCACATGGATGGTCTACGATACTTCATGCAATGCCACTAACCTGGAGGTGTAGATATCCTTGATAAATATGGAAATTCCCCCTCCTTTTGTGGTTTGGTCCGGGTTTTGGGGCCGAAAAGCATGATATGAGGTATAACCTGGTAGTGCTGGGGTGCTCTCTGGAGCCTTGAACCAGGTTTCTGTCACTGCACAGATATCAATGTTCTCCATACTGAGGAGAGCTTCGAGTGCGTGCATCTTGAGGTTAAGACTTCTGGCGTTTAGCAGCATTACCCTTAGTTTCTTGTTCCTTGTGCTGTCTATGGAGGTGGGTTTGACTTTTGAGCCTTGCCTAAAAAAGGCACTATGTGGGGTGGCAAGAGCCTTTGCCAATACCCGAAAGCCCAGGGGTGACAGGTGCAAGCCGTCCCTAGCGAAGCAACGTGGCTTGTCGAGCATGTCATCCCAGGCTGACAGACACTGGATCCCCTTTGAATGACACCAAAATTATAGCCAATTGTTAAAATCGATCATTTTGTCTTTATACTGTGGCATCATTCTAGGTGAGGGTAAGATGCTGCTCAAGGTCAGGGTCATACCGGCCTGGGCTACATGATCAGAGAGCTCCTCTGTCTCTTTTCATGTAATCGAGGGAGGTACGTCTCAGATCATTCACGCCAGCATGTACAATGATTGAGTCATATTTGTATTTGCTTTGGAGTGACCTGAGAGCTTGCGTTATGTGGCGGATCCTAGCGCCCAACAGGCAGCTCACTGTGACTTTCTCTTTATTCAGCCTGGTGAGCGGGACGTCAGTGTGTCTGACAATAAAGTCACCTATTACAAGAGTATCAGGTGTGTTATTCAGCCTTAAGGGCTGTGACTGCTTGGCACACTGACTTTGTGTGCCATGTGTTGTACGTGTTTTGTTTTGGGGTAGCGTTTGCTTGGATGTCTGCTTTGGAGGGCTCTGTTGCTTAGGTAGATTTTTATTTAGAGCCTCCGAGTATGTTTTTGTGTTTTTATGTGTTTGGTTCGCTGTTGTGGTGGGACTATGTGATACTGGAATTGTGTTGTGTGAGGTTACCTTCTCCTCCTTACTGGTTACACCAGTTTTGAGATGAGAGAGCTCAGCCTCCAGTTTGGCTATATGGTTGCATCTCTCACATATATTTGAACCTGTTTGGAGGAGGAGAGGGTTGTCCATGTACATGAGACAGTAGTAACATTGCCTCAAAATTCCCAGATTCACCAGCTGGACTGGAGAGGAAACCACTGACTGACCTTTGGACATGCTAGAATAATATAGGGAACTGAATTAAAATGGACCAATAGGGGACAAGGTAATCGTAGAGAGTATAAGAGTAAGTAGTGCTTATGGTTTATTAGTGCTAACTTGTAAGATTACATATTTGGACCAGTGAGGGGCCTTAGAATGATAATATGGTGTTTAATTTGAGAGATAGAGCAGTTCTAAGGGAAAAAGTGAAGAGCAGACTTTGTGGAACCAGGAATAGTTTAAACCCAATTAGGTGGCGCTGCCCGATGTTGTGCTATGCGCAAAAACGCACAAAACCACGCAAAACAGGGTTTTAAGAGAGGGAAATCAAGGAGTTTGGAATTGACCCAAAATGGCCAATAAAACTACAGTTTCAAGGCAGTAACCACTCCCACAGGGGCAGGCAGGCTGCTCAATGTTTATCACTGCCACTGATGAACACAGAGACTTCCCTTTAGCCCAAGCAAACAATGGCCTCCAAGAAACTTACAAACAGTTCAGAACAGCAAATCTGTAACTGAACTTTTTTAAATCTCAGAAAAGTGGGAAAAAAGCAAGATTTTTTTGTTTTTTTGTTTTTGTGTTTTAAAACACATCTCATCATCATGTGACGTTGAATGTATCACATTTAAAGAGCCCACACACAATTACAAGCATTGCATAATGCATCACATAATACTAACAGAACCACTTAAAAACATGCTTAGAAAAGATGAAAAAAAAAAACTAAATAGCCATTAAAATAATTATTAAGAAAAATATATGCATATAAAACACTCATCTCTTTAAAGCTTTAAGCTTTAAAACTGGCTGAACAGATATCAACTCATGTAAACCTGGACACACACTTGCATTACATTTAAATTACCACAGCAGTTCCTTTTTATTCATATGCAACCCCAAAGACTACCCCTTGGATTTTCAATCAACTTCTCTATAACAACAAATTTAAAACAATGTGTAGGATGCAATTTAATTTGCCTAGCCAAAGCATTAATTTCTTGTGCTTTAGAAAAGGCATACACAAGTTCCTTTATCCTATCTTTTAATGCCCTTTCCGTCCTTCCCACATAAAAAGCGGTATTGTCAATTTTGGTAAACCGATCTTGACAGTAGCTTATAGTATAGACACCAACCCACCACCCCTCACTTTAAGATTGATACATTTGTCAGAGATCTTGGCACTTCACAGATAATTCCCTATCGTCTGAACACCACACGGCAACAGTAGTCAGCAAATCCTTCTGCATAACCCAATTAATAATTAAACATATCTCATCAGGTTAAAAGAAGTTATTCCTCTGTACTCTATCCTGATCATAGTAATTAGAAAATATAATCCCCCTTTCACTATGTGTCTAACCATACACATCACACAGACAGAAACATCCCAGATGCTCCCAGTTAAAAGGATAGTTTGAATTAAGGCCCACAATTTTCAAGACATACTTGAAGCGCTATCCTATTATACTTTTTCTTGCAGACTCCTGTGTGGTGATTTATGTCTAGACTTCCATGATGGTAAGGGCTCACACCTTCTTGATCTCCAACACCTCAGTAAAACAAACGGCTCCATAAAAACTCAAATTAAAGAGTTGAGTCTCCATCAAGAAATAAATAAGATGAAATGGAGGGGTACTTTTATTACTCAGCCCTTCTCCCATCTCTGGAATAGTATTCCATTACACATAAACTCTGATGACTGGATTACTGCCTGCAAATTCACCCCAGGCCAGACTTCTTTTGCCATCTTGGAAGCAGAATGTCCCCAAGGATACTGGGTATTGGCAAGGTTTTTATGGTGCACAGACTGACTCTTCCTTGTAAACTCTATGAAGCTATGAATGAAGGCAGTAGGAAATGAAAGTTACGTACCTACCATAATGATAGAGCTGTGTTGTTTCATTTTTATCTGTTTTAATGTTTAGGTTGTCCGATCAAATTGGATCTGACCTTAGTGCCTTCTACTGGAGCTTTGGATCCAAGAATCTGACTCCTCCCCTCCTCACAATTCCCTCTTTCTGTCTGAATTACCTCAGATCAAGTTTGCTGACTATTCTAATCGTACAGAAAAAAACTATTATGGAATGAAATGACAACTTGATAACCATGCTGTGCTTGGAAAGATGACCTTCAGTAGACAGGGTCTTGGTCAAGGTCTGTCTGAGAACCAGAAGACTGTATATGGCAATTTGGAATGGGGAAGGGGGGAAGGATGTTGAACTGGACGAAAATGAGACCACATGAATCTATTGTTATGGTAAGTACATGACTTTCATGTCAAATATCATCTAGCAGAGGTAATGGCAATTAGGAAGATGGTTTTCCAAGAAAGAAACTTTGTCAGCTGACAACCCAGGGCCAAAAGGTTTTTGAGTCAATGACTGATGTGATACCACATGGAGGAACTGGTTCTCGAATGGGAGGCCTCAGTAAAAAAGCCCCTTTGAGAAAAGCTTTGGATATTCTAAGAGAAGCAATGGACAAGTCATTATGGCCTATATGAATATTTGACATTGCAGCCATCTGAACTTTGATAGTGGAAAAAATGGAACCCTGATGAAAACTTCTGAAATAAATTTCAGTATCCACGGAAGAGGGGCAAAAAAAGGATATACTCCTTTTGATGGAATCCAAATAGAAAATATTTTCCATTTGCTTTTGTCATTCTTTTTGGTTGATTACTTTTGAAAAGAAGAAAAAGATTATGTGGACTACCACAGAATACAGCCTGGCATCTTTGCCTCTCCTTAAAGTTGAAGAAACCATGTGGTTAGTTTTAGGGTTTGTAGGTCCGGTAGAGGCATCCCGGGTGGGTGTTTCATAAGATCTGGGATGAGATCTAGTACCTACATCTGTCTTCCCCTTGAAATGTCCCACACCCCACCCAGGAAGGGAAGCATCCATGGTTACTGTAGCCTGGGAAGCTGGTTAACTGAAGGGTCTCCTTTCTACCACTGATGGAGAAGTTCTCCACCAACTTTTATGGTTTCTGTATATTTGAGCAAGATGAATTCTAGTGTGGAGGGAACAGAGGCTATTGGGAACCTTTAACAGTGGTACTAATGTGATGGTAGAGGCCATCAGATCTAACAAAGAAGGAATCAGTCTTGCTTGTGGGTGGGGATGCTGAACTAGCTGAGAAGCCACTAGCCTTAATGACAGTACTCTTGCTGTTGGAAGTTTGGTAAGTTGTTGAACTGTGTCAGTCTGACACACTATGAATACTATGTGTTAGGTAGGGGCAGTATGTTCTTCATATGATTGATAGTTATTCCTAACTGATCTGCAAGATGGAGTAGGAATGCTTGGTGCTGTAGCAGCAAATCCCCGGAGGTAGCAGTTAGGAGCCAATCATCTAGATATGGGAAGACTTAGATCCCCTGCAGTCTTAGGTGAGCTGCCACCACTGTTATAATCCTGGTGAACATCCCAGGGGCTATGGTGGGACTGAACAGAAGTGCTCTGAATTGATAATGATTGGCTCCCAGCCAGGAATGGAGAAATCTCCTGGAATGCCTTTAAATCTTTATCTGAAAGTGCTAGAGATCTATAGAGCACATCCAATTATCCTTCCTCAAGAGTGGTAATAGGGACTGCACCATGACCATCCAGAATTTCATCTATTTGACAAATGGATTGAAGTGGTTGGGGTCCAGTATCAGCCTGGGGTCCACTGTCTTCTTTGGAACTAAAAAGAACCTGGAATAGACTCTGGAGTCTAACTGGTGTGGGGGTCCAGTTGGATGACTCTTTTTTTTAGTAACTTTGAAACTTCTGTTGCTGTGGATTCCAACTGATCTGGTGGAATATTGGAAATCTTTAAATTTTTCTTTGGGGGTGCAAAAATGGTATGGTATATCCTCTGGTGATTATCCTTAACACCCATGAATCAGAAGTAATGATTTGCCAGGCTTGGGGGGGTGTAAGGTTAAGTGCACTCCCCAAATGCCCCAAGAGTGTAGCAGCTGGGTAATCTTTCAGGGACACTGTTAGGATTTCTCAGTGAAGGGACCATGAAAACCCTGATTTTACAGTCTTTCTCTGCCTCTGGGGTGATGTTCATTCATGCTACCTCCTCTTCTGCCTCAGGGAGGTCTATCCCCAGGAGTGTCATAATGAAAACCCTATGATTTCCTGTAAGACATTTTCTTACCATCCCTTTGATTCCTGGAATAGGATTTTTTGGAATAGAGAAATGGGTTCCTATGGCAAATAGGGTGTTACCCTCTTGTTCACTCCTGGTAAGTGTCTGTTTTCCTTGAGTCTAAATAGCATTCTGCAAAGTCAAAAACTAATTTCTAGACATGGCGATGCATGGTAATGCTTGCAGCAGTTGCTCATGCTGTGCCATCTGCTGTGTTTGATAGTAGTCATGTCGCAACATTAGAAGCAGATTACTGGGTAGACATTTGGGTGTCCACTGTCTTTTGGATGTCCAATGGTAAGTTACCCAAAAGAGATTTGGATATCTCCTTGATCAAGTTACTTTGGAAATTAGTCAAATGAGCAAGGTGATTCAGCACCTGATTGCAAAAGCTGTTGAAGATTAAGTCAATTTCCCTACCCTGTCCAAAGTTCTGGACTATCTGTTAGGGGGATGGACAAAAGAACTCTCTTCAGACAGTTCTTTCTTCATGCCTGCTATAACCACCATGACTTCTGCTGGAGGACCTTTAGAGCAGTGTTTTCTGTCTTTTGGAGCTGTTAGGATTATGTCTGGTTTCTTAGGGAATGGTTGTGTAGCATCAAGGTCCTTCCATGCCCTCTGTGTCATAAGATCTGTCACTGCATCAGGAGGAGGAACCAGCCAGGACACAGATGAGCCAACCCAAAGGATTCAAGGAACATGGACTCATTTAGAGAAGGAGTTTCAGTGGACCATCCTCCCTTCTGCTTCATTGATTCTCAGATATCTATGAATGTGAAGTCTTCTGGGGGACCTGGGGATTCTTCTCCCTCATCCCAATCTGTGTCCTCAGTGACAGACTCAGGAGAGGAGTCTATGTGCTTCTGTTTGCATGTTTGCTTTCTTGGAAAATGTCTCTGGGGTTCTGGTAGAGGCAGATCAGAATCAGACTTGGAGCTCAAATGTCGAGCTGTCTCAAAGTCTATGGATTCTGACTGTCCCTGTTAACCCAAATGAGAAGAATGAGGAAGAGGTTCCACTGTGTGTCGGGATGGATCCAAACTCTGTACATATATCTTCCTTCTTGGTCCAACCAAGGCTCTTTCCACAACCTTAAAAGCTAACTCCGCCATTGGGGCAGAGGAAGTACTTCCTCCATGAACTGACAAGGGAAGCCTCACCTTTCCGATGGAGATCAGCTCCAAGAAGGACCTTGGACCCCAAGCTGGCAAATGCTGAAGCCCTGAGGGAGAGAAACAGCTCCAAGGACTTCAGGGTCAACTCCACCGTCAGTGCTCTAACACTGATGCTTTGGGTTTGGCACTCATCTTGACCTGACAACACTGGAGTCAAGAGAGTAAGGGATGTAGCCGAAGCCGAAGTCTCTTTGATTGTCAGATCCAACCAAGGTGTGGTGAAAGGGAAAGGATACATGGGAACTGGATCCAAGCAGTGGATGGGTATGGGAGTGAAATGTGATGGGGTCGATGAGCCTGTTCCTGAACCACCTTTCAGGGATGGTACCTGGAGGACTCCCAGTTGAATTTGTGTCCTCAAAAAATGCCATCATCATTTGGTTGACTTCCATTTTTGTCAGACTTCTGGTGGATCTTAATGACCTCAACAATGAAGCTATTGATGCAGGTCATGAAGGGAGTTTATGTTGTAGTACATGTGAGTGTAACCAAGGGCTCAAAAGCTCTGGAGAAAAGGTAGCTGTAGGGGACGGACTTCGGACAATAATGGCAAGTGGAAACAACTACCACAAAGTTTTAGGTATCGGACCCAACAAACTGGATGGATTTGGAGGCCTTTTTCTTGATTTTTCTCTTCTCTTCCAATCTCTTTAGTTCAGTCCTTTTCTCTACAGACTCCTTTGAGTGTTTCTCTTTAGACCTGTCCTTATCTTTCTCCTTCCTTTTTTCACTACTGGGAGAAGCAGAAGTAGGTCTTGCTTCAGAAGATATAGGGGAGGACCCCATCTGTGGGTGAAGCAAATCCTTGATTATTCATTTTTACCTCCTACCTTGGGTGGCTGTGGTCCCAAAGGCAGCACAAATTTCAAATTAGTCTGAAAGTGAGAGGCACCCAAGCAGTAAACACACAAGGCATGGGGATCTTGAGGAGAGATCTTGTGTCCACAGGCTGAACAGTTTTTAAAGCTTGATGGTTTGTCTGACATTAGAAAACAATCTATGCACTTCATTAGAAAAAAATGTCTATCTAGCCATATAAACGTATATATGACTAACCACACTATTAGGATAAATAGTTGAAAAAAACTACAGAAAAGCTAGCCTACCTGCTGTCATACACTTATTGAAGTAATAATACTAGAAAAGTCTAGAAGAAAAACACTAGCAGTCTTAAGGACTAAATATGTAAAATATTGCCTAACAGCTTACCCTAACCCTAATCTATAGTATACACTCCACTAAACACTATATGGGGAGGAGTCAAGAGGAATTTAAGTTTGAAAAAGGCTTCACTTATGATTGTAGAAAGAGCTCTCAGAAATACATATGGATGAACAGGCAGCAAAAAAGATCTGAGGTAATTCATACAGAAAGAGAGGTCAGAGTCTCAGATCCAAAGCTCCGGAAGAAGGTACTGAAGTTGCATCTGATCGGATCAGACAACCCAAATGTTTAATTGGACAACAATGGACAACATCAGATCATCTTATTTCTTGATTACTTGATGTAAACAAGGTAACTTGACCTCGCTTGCCCCCTACCAATAAAATACCTGTAGGACAAACTCCATGCTGAATTTGAGGAAGGAAAAAGAAGTGTTAGTTTTGCCTTATGCTTTTCTGAAATGGCAGTTTCAACAAAGGTAACATCTTAGTTGGGTATTAACAGCCTAGCCAGTATATCCAGTTATTTCTTCCCACCAAATGTAGAAGAGCATAGTTCAACCCACCTCTATAAACAGCTCTCATATGAAGGCATTATAAATAACAAGCTGATTGCCATTACTGCACAACATCACATTAAACAAATTGCAGACAGCTCAGGCTAATCATATAGACCTACTTATCCTGAGGCTCTTAAAAATAAGCTACCTAAACCACAAAGGCTTCCTAAATGTATCCTAAGAAACAAGTGCCCCCAGCAACCTCATAAACATGCAACACAGGCAACACCAACAATTTTATATATACATCTAAGAGTCACGTTGATTCATTTCCAAAGTCCATAAAGCAAACCTACACAAAGTCCAATATCCTAGTCAGAGCTGAGTCCATAATGAGAGACACAGATGCACTACTCACCAGGCTGTGCAATGACAGGGTTATGGTCAGTTGCCAGGATTCACTACATCAGACATGAACTGAAGTACCTGCACCACAAGTACACACATGACACAGTCATAGTCCACATGGGTGTACATGACTTAAGACTTACCTCCTTTGGCCATAAGAAGAGAAATGGGTTGGAGCTCTCTGAATATATACCATTCTAACAGCAACAAAAAATGATGTCACAATAGGAAAAAAAAGTTTATTGATTTTAACAATTGGCTTCGCTATAGGGTGTCATTCAAAGGGGGTACAACATAAATCTGCTTTGGAGGAGACGATAGACAGTCCTAACTGTTTTGTCAGGGATGGCCTGCACTTATCATTCTCAAGGCTTTCCTATATTGGCTAAACCTTGTCCACCCCACGGTGCTTTTTTAGGCAACATCAGTCTTCTAAAGCTTCCAACGTAAAATAAAATCCAAATAGCATAAAGGTATTGGTGCTCAATGCTAGGAGCCTAAACAAACATCTCCATTCCCTACAACCACTGCTTACCCTAAAAAACATTAATATATGCATCATCACAGAGACCTGGCTCAGGACCAGTGAGAATACTTCATCTGTGCAAGGTTTTAGTGCCTACCACTTGTTCTTTTCCATTACATTAGATGAAGACATTAAAGGCATAGGTATCTCATAAGTTCATAGGATTATAGAAGGTTACTAGGCTAGTGGCCCTAGAGCCCTTACAAGCCTAGCCATATTTATCCTGAGTTGCCCCAACTGTCAGTGGTTAGGTGAATGAAGCTCACAGAGGTAAGGGTCTATGGTAGTTTATTTATTTATTTATTTATTTTTATTTATTTAACATTTGTTTACTGGGAAAGCCTGACTGGACACAGGTCCATTTTAAGCAGAGGCCCGGGAAGAAAAGCTCCAATTGTAAGTAGTATTGCATATTACATAAGCAGATATTAGTTTATACAATTAAAGTTAATAAAGAAAGCACATTTTATACAGGTAATAGTTGTTTACAATAAAGCAAGCAGATTGTTAACAAAGGTAAAAAAAATACATGGTGAGATACAAAGGAAAAATAGTTTGGTGGCTAAGATAACTAATAGTATACTTGGAGACATTCACAATGATTTTCACAATGCATATGCTTAATACTGAAACATACTATTGTGTGGAGGTGGGTAGGTTTGACTCATGCTTGATTCTGCACAGTTCAGTCATGGTGAAAGTGAGGGTTATTTTGATAAGATTGTTTGAGTGCAGGTAAAATAGTGTAGGAAAAATAGTTGACAAAAACTGAGTAGAATTTGGTTAGTGAAGCTGAATAGCAGGTATGCCAGGCTACTTACAAGTGCAAAGACTAGTATCTATTAAATATGATTTTAGTAGGGTTTTAAATTGTGTCATAGAGTTGCTAGTGGTTATAGTAGATGGGAGGTTGTTCCAAGTTTTGGATGTATAATAGGAGAAGAGTGAATCTCCAGCTGAATTATTGGGTTTTGTGACATCTAGGAGGAGTTTGCTATTTGAGTGAAGGGCTCTAGAGGAGGTGTATGGTCTTATCAGATTTTGGAGAGCTGGGGTATTATCAGGTTTTGGTAGTAGTTTTATGGCAAATCTTAGTTGGTTGAAGTGAAGTTGATGTGGAAGTTCTAACTATTTGAGCTGTTTAAGTGAAATACAGTGGTGAGATTTGTATGGGGCATCTGTGGCAAATCTGGCTATCTTATTGTAACAGGAATTCAATTTGGAGAGGTCAGTTTTGCGGAGGTTAGTTAGTATAAGGGAGGCATATAGGAGGGTTGAGAGGAGATGTGCACGGGCAATAGTAGCTTTTGTGGTAGCTGTTAAAAATGCCTTATTCCTGTACAATAGACCTAGTTTTTTATGGACCTTTTTTATGACTTGAGCGATGTAGATATCAAATTTTAGATTATTGTCGATTTCGACTCCCAACAGTTTGGTATGAGTAATGCATACAGATACAACACACAAGTTTCGGTTTACGGTGATGGAATTAATATACAAAATAGCGAGGTTAGGTGATTTCAGGAACTATACTGAAAAGCAGGAAGCTAGATGGATCCTGAGGTTACAAGCAGATAGGCTACACGGCCTAAATGATAGGGTTTCACTGAAACCCTTCCTTAAAGATAGACCCCTTACTCACTAGTCACTTTTAATGGGCAGACCCCTATTTATTACCTTGGTATACCAGTATGAATACATGTTTTTATATATACATGAGCATGAAGTTTTTATGGAATAGTAGTTTTTATATGGAACAGCAGATTTTTATGGTAATTAAATTTTACTGACATTATGAATGTTAAATGGCTAGAATAAACATGTTTTTAGATGTAGGACATTTATATGAATGCCCATATTTTATATGTCAATGGTTGTATCTTGTTATATATATTTTCTATGCGCATTTTATTAGTTAGTGTGTGAGTGTTTGTGTGTGTGTGTGTATATATATATATATATATATATATATATATATATATATATATATGTTTGTTTTTATTGCATGTACATATTTGCATAGCATATGCTTTCTATATGCATTGTTATGTGATGACACACTACATTTTTCAGTATTGTAAGCACTACTAGGCAGAGATGATTTAATTGATTTTTGATTACTGCATTAATTAACGATGTAATGGAATGATGCCTTTATATTGATGTACTATAGAAGGAGTACTTTCTAAGTCTGAAGAAGCGTTCAGAGAAACGTGAAAGTGCTTACTGGCCTTTGTTCTGTGCTCTTTGTGTGAATAAAAAGATTTTCATCAGGTCGGCCCCATTTGTCGTGGTGTGCCTCTGGAGTTTTTTTCATTGGATTTGCTCTTTTGCTCATCAGGGACATTTTATCCAGAGCTGTGTTCTGTTTGCCTTGTTAGTTTGCTATGAGTGGTTGGGAGGATGGAAGTTTGATTTTTGGAATGGATCATGAAGGACTGGGGAGAAGAGGCAGTTTTAGTTGGGTAGAAGAGAATGAGTTTTGTTTTGTTGGGATTTAGTATAAGTTGGAAATCAATGAGCCAGTTTTCCACAGATAGAAAGGAATCTTGAGTTATGGTTTGTAGCTCTTGCAGGGAGGAGGCTGAACATATCAGAGTTGACTAATCTGCATATTGTATTACTGATGCATGATGTGTGGTGGTGTGGAGGTGGTTGGTGAAGAGAGAGAAGAGTAGGGGGCCATGGACGGAGCCTTGTGGAACCCCTATTGAGACTGGAAAAAGGGTGGAGAGCTGTTGTTGCCACTGGATGTCTTGCTGTCATCCTGAAATGTAACTTTGGAACCAGGAAAGAGATGCACTACTGAGGTTAAATTTGGAGAGAACCTCAATGGGTTTATTGTGGTCTGCCATATTAAAGGCTTTAGATTAAGTCTAAAAATATGGCTGATAGATATTTCCCATTATCTCTATGACTGTTTACAGTGTTAGTAAAGGCTATGAGGGCTGTTGTTGTGCTGTGATGGGGTTGAAAGCCATGTTAAGTGTTTGATAGGACCTTGTGTGTATGTAGGTAATCCATGAGTTGGAAATGTATAACTCTTTCTAAGATTTTAGACAGGGGAGACAGAATAGCTATGGGACGGTAGCTGTTAAATTCAGTGGAATTTCCCCACTTGTGTAATGGAATGATGTGGGAGATCTTCTAGATGGAAGGGACTGTGTTTTCTGATATTGATCTGTTTGAGTATGGATATTGGGTATGCTATTAATTCTGCTGCAGTTTTTGAAAATTCTGCTGGGAGGTTATCGGAGGCAAGTGTGGTAGGTTTAAGTTTTTAAGTAGTCTTCTTAAGGATTGATGGATACGGGTTGGAGTGTAAATTGGTTGGGGCCATTGTAGTTGGAGCTGTGTTGTGGTGAGAGATGGTTAGGGCTATTGGGAGTATTGGGGGTATTTTGTAAGGCAGCTAGGTCTTGGATAGTTTCAGTAAAGTATTTGTTGAATTAGGTTGCTATGTTGTCAGAGCAAGAGCTTGCTGCTGGGGTTGGGGTGCCTACCATACCTGGTTGAAGTATATTGTTAATTGCAGACCATAACGTTTGAGGGTGATTGTGATGTTTATTTTGGATATTGTGATAGTAGTTGATTTTATCTAATTTTACAAGTTTCTTGGCTCTATTTCTGAGTTCTAAAAATGCTTGTTTTGCAGATTGAGTTTTGGTCTTATGAAAGTAATCCCAGGCTTTGTTTCTAGTCATGAGTGGGGATCTGCATTCTTTGCTTAGCCAGGGTGCATAGTTTGTTTTTACTCTAATATTTCTAGGGGGGGGGGGCTTGGGTATTTAGTATATCTAGGCAGGAGGAGTTAAATAATTTTACAGCGTCATTTAGGGGTAATAGTCTAAGAGGCTCCTAGTTGCAACTTTTTAGTGCCAGGTTAAAAGTAGTTGGGTTGAAATGAGTTTTATTCCTGATTAACCGGTAAGTTGGTTGGCTAGTCTGTTGCAAGTGAGTTCGCAGTAGGAAGGTAGGTTGATGCTCACTCAGGCCGTCAGGGAGACAGCCAGAGCATGATGCTAGGGTGGGCTTGTTGACCAAAATCCAGTCAAAAGTAGACTGTCTCTTAGAGGATTTGTCAGCTCTAGTTGGGGATGTGATAAGCTGGATGAATCCGTGGAGGTTTATGTGAGAAGCTGGATTCTGTGACGAACAGGTTAGCCAATCTAAGTTGAAGTCCCCCATCAGGATTGTTTCATGAGGGAGGGACTTAGAGACCCAGTGTAGTAGGTGCTCAAGAGCAGGAATATTATTTTACCTGGGGGAATATAGCCAGAGATGATGATATGCTTTTTGGGGTTTATTTCTAATTTGGTAAAGATGAGTTCAGAATTTTCAAAGATACGGATAGTTATATCAAGATGGCTAAGTTTGAGATAGTCTTTCAATAGGACAGCTACTCCCCCACCCCTTCTACAGGTCCTATATTTATGAAGAATATTATATCCTGGAGTGACTATCTCATTACTGCTGTTATCTGGTTTTAGCCATGTTTCTGTAGAGTAATGATGTCAAGGGAATAGAGGGAGTAGTGCATGCAGGTCATGGACTTTGTTTAGAATACTTCATACATTTAAGTTTAGGAGAAGTAGGGAGGAAGAGTTGTTATATCTTAGTCTTATTGTGTTGATAATGACTTCCTCTGTCCAGGAGGGACATGGAGTGCTACCCCAGGAGTGAATCTTGGTCACCCATCCATTGACCTAGGTTACATTTGAAGAAGGTTAGGGAGGGGCTCTGTTTCACTTGAACTGAAAGATTGTTCCAGAGAAGTGGCAGACTCTGGGAGATGCATCTATCTCTCCAGCATGACTTGCTCACGTGGAGGCTAGATTAAGATCCCTGGAGCTAGTGACTCTCATGCAGCTTGATTTATGAATGTGTTGCATTTCCATTAGGGTTGAGTCAAAGACTGCCCTGTAAGTCAGGCACATGTCATCCCTTAGCAACCTGTAGGACACAGAATACAGTGACAGGGATTTCAGTCTTTCCCAGTAATACTTGTTTTGCGTACCTTGTAATTTCTTCGTGAGAAACCTCTCTGGTCTCTCAGTTGTGGCAGGTGTCTGGTGAGGTACATGCAAAAGGGAGCATTGTACTCAATTATTGGTCTGATGAGGGTAGAGTGTAATGGAATTATAACATCCATAGATCTAGATATGATACCTTTACTTATAAAATGTACAGCATAGAAGGATTCCTTACCACTGTTAATTCATGGTGGTCAAAGTAACCAAACCACGTACCACTGTGTCTGCACTTAGAGGAGTGCTGTGTATAATGTAATTAGCAGGGATGTCAGCTTTCCCAAAGAGAATAATAATGTATTTGTTTGCATTTAGCTTTAATACGTGGCTTTGGCATCAATCATTTGCGTTAACACTGTCCGCAGTATATTGACATTGTTGGGGGACTTGATGATTGCTCCCAATTTGCAATCGTCAACAAATGTGGTCAGCCACAGGCCATCCAAGTTTGCCTTTACTTCTGAGAAATAAATTCCAAACAGTAAGATGCTCAGCACAGAACCCTGTGGTACTCCACTGGTGACTGGTCTTTTGCTAGATGTGAAGTCACACACTTTGACAGTGTTTCTTAACAAAAAAAAAAAATTCACCTCCAGACTCTCATTTGAGAAAAAAAATCACCTCCATACTCTCAGAAGAGATAACCTGGAACTCTTTCATGTCCAACTTACTACTAACAAAATCCCTTATCATATTACCTCAGGCCATGCTTCATATCTACCTAGTATGGAGTCCCCTTGCATTAAGCCAAGCACCATAATCCTAGCAGACTTCAACTATCCATCCATTAAAAGGAAGACTTGTACATCTTCAAACATGTATGGACAGACATTTCTGGATTTCATTAATACAAGCTCTCATACATTTAGTCCATACCCCAACCAAGGACTGATAAAATCCTGGACTTTGGCCTTACCCATATGGTACAGTTTTTCTCCCCACCAACTGTCACTTGCTCCATGGTCAAAATGGATCACAAATTGGTCACATTCACCAAAAGAGTGAAGCCAGAAGCATCTTCCAATACCTCAGTATTCAGAAATTATGTTAAACCTAATCTACTAAACCTGAGTAATGACCTGATTAAATTTAAAATCCCCTTCCAACCTGATGGTCCCACTGCTTATGTGGAATCTTTTACCATCAAATTCTATAAACATGTAAAAAGTTGTATAGTTGCATCTGCTCCCCTCCAAAATAAATTCAACACCAAATTTAAGAATAAATACACTATGGTAGAAACCAAATATGTTATTCTTTAGTAAAAGAAAAAAATCTCATTCCACAAAAAAATAAATGTAACTCTCAAGATGCTAAAAATACTCTTGCCAAACTTAACGGGTAACTCTGGACCCTGATCAAATCAACCAAGGACAGATATGAGGTAAAAATAGCTACTAGGTGAAGGATAACCACAAAGCCTTTTTTAACTATGTTAGAAACCTTAAAAATGATGTGCAGCACTCTGCAGAGCTGATAGTAAATGAAATCACATACCCAGACCTAGATGACATAGCCAATTTACTAGCAGGGACATTTTTTCTCAAATATCATCACCCTCTTCCCTCCTATATTTCCTGATCACATACCCACATCTATACCTCCCCCTTAAATCTCCCAAGAACAAGTCTTCAAGGCACTATTAAAGAACACTACTTCCATGTGGCCATATAATATACTGGCCTGCCTACTGGTCAGCCTGAAACATGACTTGTCAGACCCCCCTATAGAGGTTATTCAATATCAGCCGCCTTCAAACAAGATTTGTGCTGGAAGAATGGAGGACAGCAACAGTCATCCCCTTGCACAAAGGTTGGGTATTAACAGACCCGGGAAATTATAGACCCATAAGCCTGACCAACCTCATGTGTAAGGTTATGGAAAAGATTAGTCTGAAATTTTTTCAAAATAAAAAAAGGCACGTAATACATTTTTTAAATAGCCCCTGCCCACCTGCTTCATCCAATAAAAGCCGAGTACATGTGATAATGTTAAAGTAACACTGACTTTTTTACAATTACAAAACATAATCAAAAGAGAATTTTTTGTATACAAGCATATTTATATAAAATATATATCAAAAATATACAAATAAATAGAAAATAAAAATAATTTTAACTAACTTCTCTTTCCATACATGTTCTCAAAATTCGATAGTGTTCTACCCAAATTATTCAAGGAGTGTATATTCATCCTTATATTTATGATAGTGGCTTCTAATGAAATTTATGTATATCATTTAAGCCACAAATCATTCATCTATTTAATGCTTTTTTTTAAAAGGCATGCCATTGAAAAATTGCAAAATACATTGAAATGTAATTAATATTTCATCGTTTGACATAGATGTGGCTGATTGTGATTTGTTGTGAAAGGGTCCAACTTTTGTTCTCACAAAGGGATGCAATATTGCCAACACTATAACTGATTTAAAGATTTTTATAAGGAAACTAAATCTAAACGTTCTTTTTCAGTCTGTGGAATATGTCACTAACCCCTTACATATTTCTAGCACATTCAACCCACCTATACATTCCTCCTTACAATTGTTTGAGAGACTATGCAGAATTCACATAAGAAATATCGCTAATAATTTGGGAACCCCAAATTTACGTAAGGAAGAACTGAAAGGGTTGAGCAACCTAAAAAACAGCAGTCATGTTAGATTTATCAAACCCGACAAAGGTGGCAGTATGGTCATGATGGATATTGCCGATTATTATAGCAATAACCCACGCCTGGGTGTGGGTAATGCTGGATTTACCCATGGTTGGCGTGGTTTGGTCCCGAGGGACCAAACAAAGCCAACCATGGGTAAATACAGCATTACCCCCACCCAGAAGTGGGTTATTGCTATTATACCATGACATTATTTAAGAAAAGAAACTATTACTTTTCTTAAATAATGGCATAGTATAATGCCTGTTTACTGCCCTTCCGCAGATGTCTGGCATCCACGGCAGTTCTGATGTACTGTGTGCCTGAGCAGTACATCAGAGCTGTGGGCAAAAGCAATGGAGAAAGCAAGATCTCCGTTGCTTTTTTTTTTACTGTTTTCGCTATGTTAAATGGGTTTAACATAGCGAGACAGCTTTAAAATAAGCAACAGAGATGTCCGTTGCTTATTTTAAAACTGTCTCGCTATGTTAAACCCATTTAACATAGCAAACAATAAAAGCAACGGAGATCTTGCTTTCTCCGTTGCTTTTTAAACCTGTCTCGCTATGTTAAATGGGTTTAGCATAGCGAGACAGCTTTAAAATAAGCAACGGAGATCTCCGTTGCTTATTTTAAACCTGTCTCGCTATGTTAAACCCATTTAACATAGCGAGACAGTGTTTTAAAAGTAGAGTTATACTAATGGAAAAAAGTCCGGGCGACCGGACCTTTTTCCATTAGTATAACTCGATTTACAATGTGCACGCTGGCCAATCAGCGTGCACGTTTTGGGGGGGTCATGGTATAAAATGCAATAATGAAAACATTGTTGAGTGGGAACTCTTACAGAAGAATATCATTGAATGAATTAAATACCATCTATAGGAGAATAAGGACAGAATTAAATGATTTATTTATTGAAGGGGCTATTTCTATAGACGAGTTTAACTTTATGCCCATAACCTATCATAAGACTCCTATTATCTTTGGCATGCCTAAAATGCACAAAAACCTGTCAACCCCCCCGTGCGACCTATTGTAGATGGAAGGGGTTCTATACCTTACCCTCTGGCAAAATTCCTAGATATTAAATTGAAATCATTATTAGATGAAGAGACAAAGTTATGTAAAGACTCATGGGATTTCCTAGACAGGATCAACCACCTTGCGTTTTCTGAGACAGATTTTTTTCATTACCATCAATGTAAAAGACCTGTATACTGTGATTCCACACAATAGAGGTCTGAATGGATTTGTGAATATCAAACAGATAGAGGCATTCCCCAACCTACTATTAATATGTATGAACAACTGTTCAACTTAGTACTCAAAAATAACTATCTTATTTGAGAATTAATATTATATTCAGACAGAGGGTGTAGCCATGGGCTCACCTTGTGGGGGATTATATGCCAATATGATTATGATCCAGTGGGAGAAAAAGTACTTGTTGAAGTCAAGATTTTACTCCCACTGTAAGAGATATATTCGTTTTTTGGATGATATTTTTATTTTTTTGGGATGGTCCCTATGAGAAGATAGCGGAGTTTTTGGTATATATTAATAATATGACCTCCTTTCTAAAGCTCACACATAGTGTTGATCAAAATGAGATTGCATATTTAGATGTTAAATGAACTAAAAATTACCAGTTGAGGAAGTCTGTCACAAATATTTCGAAAGGAGACATACTCTAATAGATTTTTGCACTTCAGCAGCTCTCATCCCTATAAACAAAAAAGAGCTGTTGTAAAGGGGCAATTTGTGAGAGCTGCCAGAATGGTCTTAAGCTTTGATGCATTTTTAGGTGAATATGAATTACTAAAGAACATGCTCTTGAAGAGGGAATATCCCTTCAATTTGGTCAATGATATAATGTTGGAACTGATAAACAAAAGGGAAAGGGGTTATTTCAAAGCAATTTTGTCCCAAAATGAAACCAATTCTACTTGTAGTGCAAACAGCAGGGACCCTGTTGAGGCGCACTCTATCGAAGCTAATATTGGGCCAAATTAATTTTTGGGGGTAGATCAGGAGATGAAACATGGTAATTTTCAGACTGCCTTCATCACAACTTATAATATGTCTAGTAGACAAATAGCAGACATCATACAGAAAAATGTGGTTATTTTAACTTCTTGTAATGATATCCGGAAGTCTATCGATATGAAACCTATTACAGTGTATAGAATAGGGCAATGCCTGAAAAACATCTTAGAATCTAAGACGACTGCACATAAAACAGGCCATATGTCTAAATGCAGCATGTGTAGTTATTGTAGTTACATACTGGAGGGCTCAGTTTTTGCCATAAATGGGGTAACTATTTACTTGAACAAGAAATGCACATGTCAAATGGAGAAGGTTGTGTATTTTGCCTGTTGAACGGCATGTTCCATCTTCTATATAGGGAAAACGGAAAGCAAATTTAAATGTCATATTTACAAACATTTAAGAGATATAAGGTTGAATAAAGATACTAATGCACTGGCTAAATATTGTAATGAATGCCCGGGTCACACATTTAACTTCACTATAATACAGGTTTTACAACTTGACCCAGGCAACTTGAAAGACAGGAAGTATTATGGCAATTAAGAAGAAATGCAACACAATGGCCAGGCATTAATGACAATTTTTTAATGGCATACCTTTTAAAATTAAAAGCATTAGATAGATGAATGATTTGTGGCTTAAATGATGTACATGAATTTCATTAGGAGCCACTATCATGAATATAAGGATGAATATACGCTCCTTGAATAACTTGGGGTTTAACACTATCAAATTTTGAGAACTTGTATGGAAAGAGAAGTTAGTTAATATTATTTTTATTTTCTATTTATTTGTATATTTTTGATATATATTTTATATAAATATGTTTGTATACAAAAAATACTTTCTTTGATTATGTTTCTGTAATTGTGAAAATGTTAGTGTGACTTTAACATTACCACATGTACTCAGCTTCTATTAGATGAAGCAGGTAGGCAGGGGATATTTAAATAATGTATTACGTGCCTTTTTTATTTTGAAAAAGTCTCTGAATGGTCAGAGACGAAAGCGCTTGTGGAGGTATTTGATTTTACATCTTGTAGCATGTTTGAACATTTGGATTTTATTCAATTTTTTAGGCAGCATTAAAGAGTAGCTTTCCACTTGTACTTTTACTTTGTGGTGCCTTGGACTTGATTATCCCATTTTTTGGATTAGTAGTATTTTTTTCCTCAGTTTGTGATCATTCTGAAATTAACAAAATAGTCATAGGTAACCATAAACTCTCAACCCAAGCCAGTTTGGATTTGTTAAGGGCAGATCTTGCCTACTTAACCTGGTTGACTTCTTTAAGAAGACTGAAGCAATGGATGAGGGCAAATCAGTACACATTACATTTTAGACCTGGCATAGTTGTTCAACATAATCCCACAATCAGGCATCATAGATAAAGTTTCCCAGTTAAATGTAAATCTCTATGTAACTCACTGGATAGCAATTTGACTCTCAAACGGAACCCAGGAAATTAGAGTGAGTGGCTCCTCAAAGATATGTCACTAGTAAATCAGATATACATGTTGCTCAGGCTGCTGCAGAGAGATTGACCTACTACCAGCTGTGATATTGAGAAAAGATAAGTGTTTATTCTCATTTTTTGTCTGCATTTTGATTTAATATCTCTGTAATCTGTATAACTGTACTTATTCTTCTTCTTATGTGTTATAGCTGTATATCTTAGTGTTGACCTCAGTTGTAGTGAAATCCTTTGTCTGGAGGCCTTGTCTGTTTTCTTAGTGGATGTAAGTTTTCAGAACTAGTTTCATCTGGCCAAAGTATTCCTGCATCTGTACTGTTTGGTTTCTGTCCTGTGTTTTAAATCAGATATACTTGTTGCTCAGGCTGCTGCAGAGTGAGATCATATTCTGAGTCTAGTGTTCACGCTACATAATACAGAGAGAAGATTTGAGAAGGCCAACCCACTTAGGTTCTTCCTTCCTCTCTCCTTGCACTTTACTAACAAAAAAAATCTGCTTTTACTGTATTTGTGTTTCCTCATACTTTATTTTGCTTTTGCCACTTCTTAAAAGTCCTCAATTTTATTTATTCTGCTGCACTTTTTGCTACTTGGTAGTAGCCTGATTAAATTGTAACTGCTATTCTAAGTCTTTTGGTTTAAGCACTTGGGCTTCACACCGGTTGTTTTACATTAAGAAGGTTTGTGGTCTGCACTGTTGTGGCAGGACAGGTAGCTTACATCCTCCTAAGCTGGGAATTGCTTTTTGAAAGCTCAGTGTCTGCTGTTCTAAAAGTGTATTAGTTCTGGTTTAAGTACTTGGGCTTCAGGCCAGTTATTCTACATGAAGAAGGTTTGTGGTCTGCACTCTTGTGGGAGGAGAGGCTGGATTCTGCCCTTCTGAGCTGGGAATTTCTGGTCACAGGCTTACTGTGCCTGCTTATTCGAAATGTTTCTTTCTGAAATTGGTGCGCCTTGTTGCTGTAGCATAGACCAGATTCAGGCCTACTGAATCTAGCTTTGTTTGCATAACTTGAGCACTGATCCAGGCCATCTTTTTTCTGGAGAAGGTTTCCCTGCACTTTAGTAGCGGGAGTGTGCAGTTAGAACTTGTCTGATTGAAGACTGCTGGAACAGGGCTCAGTTTTGATTTTTTTTCTGGTTAATTGGGTAACTTGTTTAAATCAGATTGTTCGTTTTCTATTGTTTTATATATACATATATATATATATATATATATATATATATATATATATATATATATATATATTTATAAAAAGTTGCACTTTATTCATCTGCTTTACTGCATTTGTGTTTCTTCCTACTTTATTACTAGGGGCATTGACTACAACTCTGAACTGAGATAAATAACAATAAGCATCTTTTTATGCACATTTAAAGTGGTTTTTTTTTATTGTATCTGCTTTATTTTCTGAATATATATATATATATATATATATATATATATATATATATGTGTGTGTGTGTGTGTTTCCCACCTTTCTAAGCTAGTATAGTCCAGTTTTCAGGTTAGTGCTGAATTCAGGGCTGTGTTACAAATTTATGTGTTTGCCCATACCTTACTTGGATAGAAGGAAGTTTCTCTGCTCACCTGTGAGAGAGGGGAGCTTTGAGCAGCCTATCTGTCCCTGGAGGAGTGGTTTCAGTCCAGAAAGTAGTAGTTTATTGGCCATTTTGGGCTAATTTCTGTCTCTTTCTGCTATAAAAACTGCATTTGCCTGGTTTTGCGTGCCGGTCAGCACCAGTTAGCTAGGGTATAACTATTCCCGGCTCCACAAAGTCTCCTCCTCAATTTTTCCCTTGGAACTAGACAAACTTTCAACTTAAGCACTCAAGCCATTCATTTCTCAGCCTGGCACTTGCTCAAAACTCATAGCAAGCACTTATAAACCCTGGCACTACAGAAGGACAAGGCTCTCTATTCGACCTTACCAACCATTCAGAAAAACAGTTTACTGTTCCTATCCAGGCATGTCCAAAGGGCAGTTTCAGGTGTACTCTCCAGTCCAACTGGTGAATCTGGGAATTTTGAGGCAGTGTTACAACTGCCTCATGTACACAGACAACCCTCTCCTCCTACCACCAGACACAAATACATGCGAGAGATGCAATTATACAGCCAAACTGGAGGCTAAGCTCTCTCAACCCAGTACTGGATCAGATAGTCAAGAGGAGAAGGGAAATACCAGCATCACACCACCAGTCTCACATAGACCCATTAAACCAGCACTGGCAAAAAAACACATGTAAATACATGAAAACATACTCGGAGGCTCTAAATAAAAATCTGCAAAAGCAACAGAGCCTTCCAAAGCAGACATACAAGCAGCCTCCACCCCCCCCCCCACACACAAACCATGAAACACATACTTCACAAAACCAGTGTGCCACGCAATCACAGCCCTCAAGGCAAAATAACATACCCAACATACTAGTAATAGGTGACTCTATAGTCAGGCACACTGATGTCCCACTCACTAGGCTGAATAAGGAGAAGGTTACTGTTAGCTGCCTGTCGGGTGCCAGGATTCCCACATAACACAAGCACTCAGGTCACTCCAGAACAAGTATAAATACGACTCTGTCATTGTCCATGTTGCTGTGAATGACCTGAGCTGTACCTCCCTGGACTACATGAAAAGAGACCTGGAAGAGCTCTCTGATCACGTAGCCCAGGCCGGTATGACCTTGACCCTGAGTAGCATCCTGCCCTCACCAAGAATGATACCACAGTATAAAGAAAAAATTATCAATTTCAACAACTGGCTAAGTTTCTGGTGTCACTCAAAGGGGATCCAGTGTCTGTCTTGCTGGGATGACATGCTCGACAAGCCACACTGCTTCGCTAGAGACGGCTTGCACCTGTCATCCTTAGGCTTTCGAATACTGGCCAAGGCTCTTGCCACCCCCATAGTGCCTTTTTAGGCAAGGCTCAAAAGACAAACCCACCACTGTAAATAGCACAACTAACAAAAATCTGAGGGTAATACTACTTAATGCCAGAAGTCTAAACCTCAAAATACATGTACTTGAGGCACTCCTCCGTATGGAGAAAATCGATATATGTGCAGTAACAGAAACCTGGTTTAAAGCTCCAGAGAGCACCCCAGCACAACCAAGCTACAACTCATACCATACATTTCGGCCACAGAACCCGGACCAAAATACAAAAGGCAGGGGAGTATCCATATTCATCAAGGATACCCACACCTCCAGGTTAGTGGCACAGCACGATGCTTCAGAGATTATCCACGTGCAACTAACAATGGGCAAAACTGCAATTCAAATTGTAGCTTGCTACAGATCATCCACCATGTCTCAGGATCCCCATTCCGCATTTCTGGAAACACTGGGTAACATAAAAGTCCTACCAAACACCCTAATATTGGGTGATTTCAACTACCCAAACATTAACTGGGAGAACTACTCAAGTACTAACTCCCTTGCCCAATATTTCCTAAAATTTATAAACTCAAATGCCCTGGTTCAACTGGTCAACACTCCTACCATAGGTGACAATATATTGGACCTGGGCATCACCAACATGGGCGACCAGTGTTTCACACCGGAGGTCAACCCCTCACTGATTAGATCTGACCATAAACAAATCACTTTGGATATCCACATTCCACCCCCACCCCTGGACAAGGAAACCACCGTGAAAAACTTTTCAAAAGCAAACTTCACGTTACATAAGACGGAGGTGGAAAGTTTCAAAGCCCCCATGCTAAAGGATAACGCTGTCCAAGCTGCAAAATCCTTTACTATAGCATTCTATGAGCACCTACAAGAATGCATGAATTATGCTATCCCAAGCAAAACCAAGACTCACTCCTCCAAGAAAAGGAAACCAGTCTGGTGGACTCCTGCCATAAACAAGCTATACAATAGAAAGAGGAAACTAGTACAGAAAAGAGTAAAATCCCAAGAAGGGAAGACATCCCTGATCAGTATCAGCAAGAAACTACGATCCCTCATAAAATCGTCCAAGGTGAGCTTTGAAAGAAAACTTGCCAAAGACTCCAAAGATAACTACAAGGCATTCTTTAGCTATGTCAAGAATCTAAGTGGCAATGCTCAGATCTGCTCAGAGTTAGTGCACAATGGCACAAAATACACTGAACCAACTGATATTGCCAACATCCTGGCAGACAGGTTCAGTGCAAACTCCACCCCCCCAACCCCCAAAAGGGCCAGTAACCATACCAGAAGAATGTAGAGCCTCTGAAATCACAGGCACTTAGGTTAAAATAGCAATCTCCAAAGCCAAAAACACAGCATCAACGGGACCGGATGGTGTCCCAGGCTGTGTCCTACATGAGCTCAAATACAAACTAACCCCTCACCTAAACACAATTTCAAACTCAGCCTCTCTACAGGCTACGTACCCATAGAGTGGTGCACAGCAATGGTTATTCCGCTCCACAAAGGTGGAGCTACAACAGACCCCAGGAACTATCACCCTATAAGCCTGACTAGCTTGATCTGCAAGGCTATGGCGTGCATCATCATGGAACTCATTAACAGAGATATTGGGAACCTCCAAACACTGGACCCTACCCAGTTTGGCTTTGTTAAAAGCAGATCATGCCTCCTAAACTTGGTGGACTTCTTTGAGACAGTTACCAAGAATATAGACGAGAGAAAGGTGGTACACACCGCCTTCCTAGACCTCGCAAAGGCCTTCGACACCATTCCCCATTCTGGTATTATATACAACTCACCAGCCTGAACATAAACCCCTATGTCAGAAGATGGGTTGCCAATTAGCTCACGGACAGAACCCACATGGTGAGAGTTGCGGGAACTAGGTCTGACTCTAAACTGGTTACAAGTGGCATTCCCCAGGGCTCAGTCCTAGGACCCCTCCTGTTCGGCATATACTTCTCAGAGGTACAGACAAGCACAGGAGGACTATGGCTGACCAAGTTCGCAGATGACTGCAAACTAGGGGCTATAACTGACTCACCAGTTGACACAGACATCCTCCAAACGGGTCTCAATGAGACGGACACCTGGTGTCAAAATCATAGCCTCAAGCTAAATGCCAAAAAGTGCCTACAAACTACGACATAGGTGGTAGTCCCTTAAATACAGAAAATGTAATAAGGGATCTGGGGACCCAAGTAGATAGTAATCTCTCCTTTGATAATCACATTGTCAAAGTGGTTAAAAAATCCATCTATGTGGCTCACCTAATCACAAAAGGGTTTGCATCCATATCAAAAGAGGTCATTGTGCTCGTCTACTCATCACTCATCAGGCCCATTATAGAGTACAACGCCCCATTTGGGTTGTACCTTACAAGATACCTGCAACAGCTGGAAAGACCACAGAGGTACCTCACCAAGAGGATCACTGGCCTCAACCAAATGCCCTATGCAGCTTGACTGCAGAAACTCCAGCTGTACTCGGTTGCATACCGCCTGCTCAGAGGTGATCTCTGCATGACATACAAGTCCATGTCCAACCCAGAATTGATGGACATGCTCCACCTAAAGAAAACCTTATCCCCTCGAGCCACACGCTATAGGGATCTAAACCTCACCACAACAATAAACTGGACGTGCTGGAGGGATAGATTCCTGTCCCAGAGACTTCCCATGCTTTGGAACAAGATTCCAATCTACATTAGACAGAGCTCCTCGCTAGCACTCTTCAAGAGAAACCTTGACGAGTGGATGGGAAACAAAGTTTATCCCGGGGATCACTTCAGTGGCTCTGCTGGACAGAGGCACAGGGAACTCATCTAAGGGGGTGGCGAAAGCCAACACATTCTGGATAGGCTTATAAATGCCTTCGGGCAGATAGCCTAGTACCTACCTATGAACCTATAAGGCTCCTCCTTGGGCCACTCCTTTTTGGCGTTTACTTCTCGAAGGTCAAAGCACATGTTAAGGTTTTATGGCTGACCAAGTTTGCAGATGACTGTAAACTTAGTGCCATCATAAACTCCTGAGAGGATAGCATGATTCTCCAAGATGGTCTTTCCCACACAAATAGCTGATGTCAAAACTATGGCCTAAAATTAAATGCCAAGAACTGTATAATACTGTCCTTTAGCAATTATGATTTCCCTTGTAACCATCACACTGTCAACACCCGCTTGAAAGTTGATCCCATAGTTAGTGATTTGTCAACAGCGAAATGTCCTTTCATCACCACATATCCGCAATTGTGTGGAAGTCCTTTTCCATCACACAGCTAATATCTAAAGGTATGGCATTCAGCTCTAGGGATGTAATCACTAAATACAATCTCCCTTTCTGTGGATACCTGTCACAAATGGAATGATCACAGTGTTTTCTCACAAAATAAAATCAAGGGCCTAAATCATCAAAACTATGCAGACCACCTCAAAGCTTTGTCCCTCTTCTTTTTATCATACAGACTACTAAGAGGCAACTTCTGTCTCATGCATAGAGCTTCAACAGACCCTGTTCTATTAGAGCTATTCCATATTTGCAAGTCCAATGATAACATCACCTGATCAAGGGATCTCAGGTTCTTCTGCAACATAAACAGGACATGTTGGAGGGATAGTTATATGTAATAAAGAATACTGCTTCTATGGAACTGTCTTCAATTTCACAAAAAGCAAAGTACTTCTCTTATTCTATTCAAACTTATTTTGGACAGCGGGATGGGAAAACGTAAATTCACCCCAGGTTAAATAGTCATGTCCATCATGGAAAGGGGCAGCAAGTAAATGTCTCAACATATCCTTATTCTGCCCACCTCTAAGTTTTTCATGCACACAATATAAGACCTAAAAAAATACCATGGGAATGTAAGGCTAGGCTTCGTAAGATCTTCATAGATATATAAATAGCCTAGCAAGTACCCATGAACATGTAAATTTATGTTTTCTCTTAAGTGTCAGTTAGTTTTGCCAAGTGCAGTTGATGAAATGAGAGTTGACTGTTAGAATCAACAGGTTTCAGACTGGCAAGAATTCTTCCACCAGTAACAGTGTTCTACTCTATATACTATCTAGTCAATATGTGTCTGCAGCACTTGTCATAGCCCTATGTGGCTAACGTCTTTCTTCACACTATTAGGATGGAACAGATAAGCTAGCACTTAGTCTTGTTTAGTGTGCGGTTAAAATACACCAAGTGTTGTTGTGTAACCCCTAGACCAAGACAAGGGGTTCCATTAATAGCAATGGCATATATTAAGGAAAATATATATCATTTAGAAAATATAAGGAATCCCCAAAGGTGGAAGACAGACAGGAATACCAGTTAAGGTAGAATGAAACAATGGCACATGCAGTACAATAATACAGGTGATTCAGTCAAGAAGTTAAATAAAACATTTACAACTAACAGAAGGGAATAAAGAAAGACACAACAGGTAATTAAGGAACTAAAACTAGTATTGTATTAGTAGAAAAATATGCTGAAAAGCATGGTTACTAAATTAATACATCACAGTATTTGCTAAGAATAAAAAGGATGATTTAGCATATCCATTCAGTACAACTGACAAGGAAAGTGAAGATGAGTCCAGCCTTTTCAAAGAGAAAATGTTCATGAAGGAATTTCAAAAGTTAAACATAAATAAATAAGTCAACCCCTACTGGATTAATTCTAGAGTACATAAAAAATGGAGAGGAGAAATGGGAAAACCACTAACCTTTCCAAAAAAATCAGAGTCAAACTAATGTTCTGCTTCTGATGTCTGGAAGATATCAGATGAAATTCCACTTTACAACCATGATAGCAGCACAGAAAGTTTAATATTAACTTGTTAGTTTGACTTCAGTCACAGTTAAAATCATGAAATCACTACTAAAGGACACAGTTATGGAATATCTAGGAGCCATTGGGCACTGGATGCAGTACAGCACAGCTTCACATCAAGAAGGTTATGCTGTGCAAATCTAATAGTTTTTAGTGTGTTTGTAACACAGATAAACCATAATGCTATTGTAAATGTTGCACAATTTGATTTTAGCAAGGGATTTAGCATGGTAGAGCACAGAAAGTTTGCGAATTAATCAGGCAGCCTCGGTGTGGGTCAAAGTGTCAGTCCCAGATAAAACAATAGATAGATAAAAGGATATAGTTGATAAAACTAAATGGAGGCCACTCTCCTGAAAGAATGGATACCAACAGGGCATCACAGGGATCAGTACTGGGTCACTAAACTAAATCTACTAAATTTGAGGTTGTAGGTTATATCTGTAAATTCAAGGTCTTAGTTTGATCATATCAGAATTAATCCATTCAAGTGTTTGCTGTGTTTCATTATTTCTTAAAAATATACGTTTTTAAGAAGCTCTGTAAATCTGCATTATCCATCTGAAATGCTTTGGATTTATATGCTGTGATGTCACAGGAGGACGGAGTGGAAATAGGAAAATATATGGCTAGCAGTGCTTAGTTTACTGTTTTTCAAATGCTTTGCAACTTCATTACTTAGAAGTACAGTTCTGTAAATAAACTTATCGTGAGAGTAGATGTTTGAACAGATCACTGTTGCAGCAGCATAAAGCTATATGCAATGTATCCTGCCAAAAAATCGCAAATCCTGATAGTATACAAAAGCTTTTGGGTGCCTTTCACATATACTGCAGATTCATGGAAAAATGAGGGCATGCTGGTAGAAATTAAGATATATGGGTACTAAAATTTAGAGCTTTCTTGTGTCTCTAAAAAGGGAGGCAGAGATAAACAAGCAACCAGAGTATGTTTCCAATTTTGATATTTATATGTTAGGAGAAAAGTGGGACAGGACAAAATTAGCCTCAACCTGGCCAATATTATATCCAGGAAAAAGAAAACAGGAATAAGATAAGGGGGATGGAGAGAGGCTAGTGCAGCAGTGACCTATTTGAACATCTACTGATATAAGCTTCCTTGCACATCTGTACTATGTTCATCATTGGATCACTGTTGCAGTAGCATAAAGCTATATGGGACAATTGCCAAAAGCTAAATAGCCAGGGAGGAGGGTTGAGTGTCAGAGTTCAGGAGCTTCTGCAGAACGAATCAAGCAAATTCTGTTGTGTCCCTGGAAAATGGGTCAGTCTTGCAATGTTTAGTGAAGGTATCTTGATGACCAGGTTGCCACCTCTAGAATAGATCCATACCTTTCCAAAATGGCTGAGAATTAGCCAAAGCTCCATATGAACTTATCAGGGTGAGAGTAACAAAATTAATGGAATGAAATAACCATTTGGAAATTTTGCTTGACAATGGTTAACCTTTTTGTTTCCACAGAAATGAAGAGCTAATCAGAAGTTCTAAATTCTTTTGTTCTGTCACTGTAGTATCTGAACTTTATGTGCACATCCGGAGTATACAAGATTTTCTTTCTCCTGTTTTTAACTTCTGGAAAGAACAGAGGGAGATGAATGCATTGGCTCTAACTAAATGCTGAGATGATTTCTGGCATAAAGAATGGATTAGTTCTTAATGCTGCTTTATTCCCAATGCAATATGTTAAATGGTTGGCTCACCATTAAAGCCTGTAACTTGGATACTCACTGGGTCGATGTCAGAGTAGTAAGTATAACAGCTTTCCAAGTCAAGAACTGTATATCAGCCTAATAAGCTGGTTCAAAGAATGGTAAAGTGAGCTCTTCTAAAACATAGCTAAGATCCCATGGGGGAGCCACCCGCTTCTTTGCTGGATGGATATGCAAACCCCCTTTCAGGAACTTTTTAAAAAGAATAAGGAACAAAGGTGGTGGAGGTGGTGTGCTAAAAGCAGATGTAGAAATGGCTGAAAGGTGTATTTTTTATTTATGGTGCACGTGCTACCAAAACTTTTGTATATTCACCAGATATCTGATTCTTGGCAGTATACATCCCATATATTTATATATGATACTACATCAGTGATTTAATGATGAACATATCTGGGTAACAGTGTACAGGAAGTAACAAAATATATTTAAGAAGTGTACTCCATTATTGCATGAAGGCAAACTCCATATCAGTAAAAATCAAAGAATAGCATAACAATTACCATATTCTGATCAGATTAAGAACTGTTAAGGGGGGGTGATAAATAAACAGTGCTAGAGACATTGGTGGAAAGTGTCTGTCTCCTGAGTGGCACAGCCATGCCATAGGGACACTTTATTTAGATTAAATTACAGGAAAGCTTTCAAAAACCGATGGCACCAAGTTTTAAGAGGCATTTTGGGCTCAAGAGAACAACAAAGGAAAACAAGGAAGAACTGTTCCACTGACAGTATAGTGCAGTAAACTGCATGTAGTAGTAAAATAAATAAATATGCAGGAAATAGTAGTAAAATAAATAAATATGCAGGAATACTAGGGAAAAAAGCAGTTGATATAACAGCTGTATTAAACAACAAATTAGGACAACAGTTGCAAATTAAAATTACTGAAGTCAGTTACAAAAGGGATAAATGTTCAATATTGGAAGATGGAATAAATTGAAGATGCAGACAGCTGAACCAGCTAAAAGATTAGCTGCATAGCTGCAGATGCAAATACTATTATACAGGATCTGACTATAAAGTAGGGTGCAACCAGCACTGTAGGTCATGTGTAGTAGTGTAAGTGACAGTGAATTTCCTTTTGGAAGCTTGGAGAAAGAAATGCCTCAGCCATATGACTGAGCTGTGATAGCTCCAGGTAAGAAAGCTCAGCAGAATGCTGGGTGTTGCAGCAAATTTTGAAATTTGAGGAGGTTATGCTGGGTGACATGTGTTGCAATACATATTAAAAAAAAAAACAGTGTGATGCATTATAAACTCAGTATGAAACACTACTTAGAATGATGTATGACTAATAGTGAGACTGTCTACTAGTTGCATCTGTGGTAAATGTGGCCAGATTTCTGATAGACTTAATAAATGGAAAGATTTCCATTTATGGCTAACATCTAAGGGCAACACACTGATCAGGTTCCAATACAGGAGCACACATTTAATGAGTTATTAAGGAGACCTACTTTTGTTATTTCTTGATAAGGTTTTATATCTAAGAATATGAATGAAATGAATGTCCAAAGAAGAGAATGCATTTGAAATCCAGAAGTATTACAACATATTCACCCAGGCATGTAGTGAAAACCACTTCAAAAGGCTCAGCAGTGCAAGCTGGACATGGCTCTCCCAGTTTCAAATGGTTTACAAATGAGATTTACAGTGTCTTATTTATGCATAGTTCATCAAAATGTAAAATATAAATCCAAGAATTGCAAATTACATATATTGAAAATAATAAAAATAAAAATATAGTTGAGTGGCCTCCAAAAGACATGCGAGAATGGGCGTGCCTTCGCTGAAGGTTGGGCGTCGGGCTGGCAACTCGGCACCATAAAAATCTACTCCCAATCATTAGCAGACCGGAGTTCCACTGTGGTGACCCCTAACCGGGAAAAGCCGAAAAGACAAACATTGTTTGCTGTTAATACGATTTAACAAAACAAGTACTGAAAAATCATACTGCTATAAGACTTACAGGCTGCCCAGCACACAGATAGTTGTTATATATGTTTAACTTTAATTTAATTACTTGGTCTTACATATGCTGCAACCTAGAAAAACTGTAAATAACAGCAAAATAATCCACTACCATGTTACAGTATAGCATTCTGAGACTTGCACCTTATACTGAATACTAATTCTGCTTAGAAACTGACAAACATACAAATTGCATTTATTTTTGCAGGATGGCAAGCTTTAATGTATGTGGGCACCCCAATGGCAGTATACATATATATATATATATATATATATATATATATATATATATATATATATATATATATATATATATATATACACACACTCACACACACACATGCATATATATATATATGTGTGTGTGTGTGTGTGTGTGTGTGTGTGTGTGTATGTATATATATATATATATATATATATATATATATATATATATATATATATATATATATAAAATAACCAAACTCCTCAAAAAAAGTTGGGTGCATTTTCTGATGAAGTTCTGTTTTAATAAAAGAACGAAAACGTTAAAATTCAGGTGGCTTTTCGTCTTTCTCAGAACCAGTGGAGGAGTTTGGTTATTTTGTTCTGTTTTCGTCTTAGTTTGGTGCATATATATATATATATATATATATATATATATATATATATATATATATATATATATCGATATAGGAACACTTTATAATCCTGAAATTCTGAAATACCGAATTTCAGAATCCTGAGATTATAAAGCCAAAAGCTCAAAAGTTCGAAACCCCAGAAGTGCGAATTGGAAAACGCTGTGTGAAGGGATAGCTGGAAGTTCTGGTAAGTATTTATGTTTAAGGGTTTTGGTTAGGGGCTTTAGTGTGTGTCAGTGTGTTTGGTTACTTTGATCTGTATGTGCAAGGGGAGTGTAGCTTGTATGGTGGTGTTTTTGTGTGTTTGTCTGTGTAGTGCGACCGTGGACCCCTGCTTGTATGTAGTGTAGGTTTGAGTGTTTGTGTGTTGGGGAAGCTGTGTGTATGTGTGTGTGTGTGGTGTACGGTTAGTGTAGTGTTTGTGATATTAAAATTCACGCTTCTGGGGTTTCGGGATTGTCAGGTTTCGGCTTTATGATCTCAAAATTCTGAAATTCGATATTTATGGATTATAAAGTGAATCTATATTTATGTATATATATATATATATATATATATATATATATATATAACATAGATATAGCTCTGTTTTATGTATAATATGTGTGTATGGGTAACATTAACTTAGTTGATCATTCAGAATATGAACATTTTTCATGCCAGCATTAGTGAGGGCATTAGTTTGTGGAAGGTTAGCTTACTGTGGGGAATGGGAAATTGCTCTTTTCCTGCTGTTGTGTGATCTAGGAGTTGGTATATGTAAGCAGCAGGGGGTGTAGGGAGTTTAGAATCGCCAGCCCCCTGCAAAAAAAATCTGTTTTAGCTTGTTAATGTTTTTACAATCATGTGGGTTTCTGTGTTTTAATATTAAGCTTGTATCCTTCCATTATTTTTTTTTCTGTTAAATGTAATATAATTATATTATATACAGAATAAGTGAAACTATATATGTGTGTGTGGGTATAAAGACATAGTAACTCTAAGGCCGCCTTTCTTGGAAACTAGGTGTAAGATTTGCCTTTTGTGTGAGAACAGATTCTACCCTCTATCCAAGATGTTTTTACCTTACAGATATACTTTATAAGAGAAGGTGTGTGTGTGTGTGTGTGTGTGTGTGTGTGCGTGTGTGTGTGTGTGTGTGTGTGTGTGTGTTTGTGTGTGTGTGTGTGTGTGTGTGTCTGTGCGCATTTGTATATGAACAAGGCTTGTCCTTGCAAATTTTTTTATTTAATCTTATTTATGTTAGTCCACAGGTCAGATTAAACCTGCGAAGCCTATCTGACATGACCTTAAATATCTGTGAGACATGTAAGCATATTCAGTATATTAACTCATTACAGCCCAGTGACATCTTCAGATGTTTATGCAGTTACATCCTACTGGTCTCAAAGACTGAAAATAATAATAAAAGATTTGTTAATACAACATTATCAATGAGCAATGACATGATCACCTAGCCACAGGATATAGCAAATATGCTTACAGAAAAGTCATATGTTACAGTCACAATAAGCAAAGAAGCATGTAGAAATGTCAGAGTTCTCTGCAGACAAGGGATACATTCCTTATATAATTACAGACACACTAACTTCTGTTCAATTGGACCAGGCAACATACATGTTGCTTTTATAACAGTGGCATGAGTACTGGAGAGGGCATATTGGTGAGGGTAGCCTTGACTGACTGTTGTCTGTTCACCCAAGCTGTGGAGGAAGTGATCTAGCCTGGCTCACCACTATTAGAATGCCCATAGGTCTCAACCTCTTAAGAAACCAGTGTGGAAAACAAACCCTAGCAATGTGTGACAAATAATAAAAATGTGGAACACCCTATTTTCGCAACCCGCAAAAATGCACCATTTCCATGGAGCCTTGACAAATCTGAGCAAAATCACTGACGAATCCAGAATTAATAAGGAATACTTAAAATATTTCTACTATTACCTTGCGTCATTGACAGAATAAGAGAATGTGAATTAATACACATTTTCTGAAAAAAAAACAATCCAACAGGAAATTATAGCTCCCAGAAGCAGTCAGCAGCCCAGCAACAGCAACAGTCAGAACGTTCCCTCAACATGTATTACAAGCAAGTTGAAACTCCCCAGGTAATAGTTTTTTTTTCTTTTTGCCCCTATTACCTATTGGGTATCAAACTCTCTTTTAATCAATTGGCCCACTTGTTGCCTGTCACTGGAGCAGTGCTAACCAAGGCATGCAGTCAGCCAGGCAGCCACAAAGGATGATTATGCTTAGCCCTAACACCTGCACATGTTTATTCACATCCAATAGATTGTTATTTTGTGGCATTTTTCAGAGATAATATTGCACCATTAAAATCAATTTGGATTCCATGGTTTATATGCTACATGCCTGGCAACAACCATGCAAACAGCCATGAGTATAGCCAGAAACATTCCACATGGTCCTTAGAAACTCTTATTGTTTCCCCCTACAACATAAAAATTATATATACACCTTTCTCAAATGTACACATCTTTTTTATCTGTTGGTCCCTAAAACTATAAAAAAGCATCGCTTTGAAATTAGAAGTGCTATCCTTCGGCAAGCCATGTAAAATTTAGTTTGCAGATACTAGTTTAGACAGTTGTAAACTTGCACTGGTTTCGGTTAATATAATGCTTTTGGGAGATAGTCAGGAAAATTCTTCTCAGCTTGGCACAAAAAGTATGTTTGACTACACTTTTGCAACAGTTCAAAACACGCAAGCAGTGCAGAGTCTCTCGGTAAATATATCTTTACAACTAACCGACTCTAGCGCAAAGTCAAAACAATGAGCATGTGTATTGTCATGTATGTAATTTGTGATAGCACTTCTCCACTACTTATTAACATTATGCAGGAGCAGACAAATGCAGTGTTTCATGGAAATTGTTGTTTATGCCAAAATGGTGCAACTATATCACCCTGCAAGTTTTTTTTTTTTTTTTTTACCAGAAATGTTTTTCCTATCCTTCTAAAACTGTGGTACAAACTGTACAAATCAGACCGTGAAAACATTGATGAAATGAATGCAGCTATGCATACAGATACAGACTATTGCAAATAGCAAATTTGACATGATTTTATTAGCTGTACTGTTATCTTGCAAAAATATAGAAAGTATCCTGCAACATTCCACCTTCACGTGATGACACCTCTCACTCTGTGTCCTGCAATACCTTTTTTGAAGGTATTGCAGTGGCATGGAAACTTGTAGCGGAACGCGATTGGCTGAATTCTCTGCATGCTTAGTAGCTTCCTTTACCTTAGCAGCATTGACTTGATTGGCTCGTATAGCATATACGTTATACGAGTCAATCAAAAATCACAAAGTAGAGCTAGAGCTGTTCAATGCGGAACAGCAGAACAGTGGGCTAGGTCGATCTTAAATGTGGAGCATTCCGTACAATCCGGAGCACTTGGCTGCTCAGACAATGCCTACTGGGGAGTACGTGATAACCTGTGGAAGAGGGTGATGTCAGTTTGCACTGTTATGCAGCTCATACTTTGCTCAGCCATTGAGAATGTGAGTGGTGGCATGCACATCATTCCCTACCCAGACTACCATTGTGAATCAGTTGGCTGCATATGGGGATAGGTTAGGAGGGATGGGGCAGGGGCCTTCCCAGAATCAGTAAACCAGCCTGTGACTAAAGCCTGTCTTTTCTCTCAAGAGAACGAATGGGCTGATAAGGCCCACCAGCAGCTTATTTTGATCTTAGTCTTATCAATAAATTACAAAACAATAGAGCCTACAGATGGAAACAGCAGCAGTAGTAGTAGTAGTAGTACTGCATCAGAATTTTATCATTTGGCTATATATTAAAGTAATGAATGATAATATAATTAAATGGAAGTTGTGTACTTAAATGATAGATCTGTGTTGTCTTCATTTTGTCTGGTTAAACATGTAAGTTGTTGGATCCGGCTGGATATGACCTCGGCACCTTATACTAAAGCTTTGGATCTGAGAGCTCTGACTCCTCCACCACCCATAATTCTCCTTTGCTGCCTGAATAACCTCAGATCAAGTCTATCTATCTATCTATCTATCTATCTATCTATCTATCTATCTATCTATCTATCTATCTATCTATCTAATCTCATAGGATAAGGAGGAAAATATAATAAACACTATATAGTGTAAAAGGTAAAATAGGCCAGACAGGGTCCAAAGGGGATCTGGTTGACCCATAGAAGTAAACAGTGACAATTTGGTAGGGGGAAGGAGGGAGGGGAATTGAACCAAATGAAAAGAAGACAACACAGATCTATTGTTATAGTAAGTACATAACTTCCATATCCAAGGTTGTCTTTTTTCGTTTGAATCAACATGTGGGACAGATTCCCAAATTATCTGACAGAGACCTGGGTGTTCTCAAGGAAGGACATTCCTGTGTATGGCAGAGATGAAAGATGTGTGAATCCTGGACTGCACATCTAATTTGTAGTGAGAGGCAAAATATACGCTGAGGACATTGTTGTTTTGGAGCATATGTCACTAATGGGCACTTGTTTTGCAAATGCCATTGATGCTGCTATTGCTCTGGCAGAATGTACTTTAGGCTTACATTGTAAGGATGTACCTCGTGAATCATAGACAAATAAAATGCAATTGGCTAATCATCTTTAGAGTGTTACCTTAGACATTGATATTCCCAGCTTTTTCTTGGAGAAGGATATAAACAGTTGATCCAATTTTCTGATGGTCTTAGTATGATGGAGATAGAACCTGAGTTGTCTATATACATCTAAGGTGTATAACGTATGTTCTTCTTTACTGGTAAAACTGGGGATGAAAACTGACAAATCAATCTGTTGGTTCATGTTAGATTTAGAAGCTACTTTAGGAAGGAAGGAAGGGTTAGTTCTAAATGACACTTTGTCTTTATGGAAGATAAGGAATAGTGCCTTGCAGAAGAATGCCTGTAGTTCTGACACCCATTTAGCAGGTGTAATGGCAACCAGAAAAATATTATTCCATGAATGAAACTTCAGATCTAAGTATTCATGCCAGTTTGAAAGGTTTTTGGGTTAGAGACTGAAGTAAGATGGTGACATCCCAGGGAGGGACTGGATCTTGAACTGGGAGTCTCAATAAAAAGGTTCCTCTGAGAAAGCCTTTGGCTACTTTGAAGGAAGAAGTGGAAGCATTGTTCAGTCCTATGTGAAAGTCTGAAATGGGTGCTAATTGTACTTTAATTGTGGAATAACTTGATCCTAGCCATGAAAGTTCTGAAGGAAATTCCAAAATTATTGGTAGAGGTCCTGAAAAGGGATCTAGTCCATAAGATGATGCACAAATAGAAAAATGCTTCCATTTGCTCGTGTAAGTCTTTTTGGTTGAGTTTCTTTAAGAGGAAGATATGTTATTGACTAACCGGGAAGAAAACCTGGCATCTCTGCTTAATGTTTGAAATGGAGAAACCATACAGTTAGCTTTAGGGTCTTGAGGTCCAGTAGAGGTAAGTTGGATGGGTGTGTGAGGAAATCTGGGAATGGATTCAGAACCCATAGTGGGTGAAGAAGGTTAGGCCAAAGAAAGGGAAACCATATGGGACGAGGTTAGAATAGAGTAATGAGGATTACTCTGGTCTTGCACTCCATAGCTTTCTAAATAAACTTGGTAATAAAAGAAATTGGTGGAAAGGCGTAAAAGAGACCTGGGGTCAAGGATGGACTAAAGTATCTCTCAGTGACTGTCCCTGTGGAGGGATGAGGGCAAATTATTTCTGCATTTGTTGTTTAGATACAAATCAAAAATGTCATAGCAAGGTAGTTCCCAGCAGTTGAAAATCTCCATTGTCATTGTTTTGCTGAGAGACCACTCATGAGGCAGTAGTATAGTTCTGCTCAGTTTATCCGCTAGGATGTTGAATGTGCCAGGTATGTGCATTGCTACTAGAAAGTGATTGGAAGACATTGTCTGATGCCAAACTCTCATGGTTTCCCTGCAAAGAGGGTATGATCGGGTCCCAACCTGCTTGTTGATGTATCAAACCACTGACATATTTTCTGTGTGTATGGCAATCACATCCTTGGGTAGATGGTCCTGAAATCCTTGTTACATAAGGAGGACTGTTCTTATCTCCTAGACACTGATGTGAAGCTTGGCCTCTATTATAGACCATGTTCCTTGGACTGTCCTCCCTTTAAAATGACCCCCCACTAAAGAAGGGAAGCATTTGTGGTCACTGTGGCTCTGGGTATTGGAGGATGGAAGAGTCTGGCCTGAGTTACTTAACCGGAAGAAACTCACCATTGAATGTTTTGTCTGCAGACCTGAGTGAGTTGTACTCTGTAGTGAATGGGATGCAGTTTTTGTGTCCACTGTAGAACTCTTATGTGATGTCTGGCTAGGGAAGCCTTCACTACAGAGGAAGCCATTAGACCTTGGATGCATAATACCAGCTGAGCCTGGGGTCTGGAATGATTTTTTTAACTAGATAACAATGGATCTGATTGATTTGACATATGCTGAGGGAAGTTTTGCTGTCTGATGTATAGTGTCTATGTGGCAAACTAAGAATTCTATGGATTGAGTAGGAAGTAGCTTCCTCTTGCTGGTGATTGTATAGATGCCCATGTGTGTTGTCAGTTGTAACAGGAATGACTGATGCATTAGAAGAAGATCCCTGGAATGGCAGTTAGAAGCCAGTCATCTAGATATGGAAATACTTGGATCCCTTGTAACCTGAGGTTGGCTGTCACAGCTGCCATTATCTTGGTGTACACCTGTGGAGCTGTGGTGAGACCAAAAGTCAGTGTTCTGAACTGATAATGATTGGCTCCTAGCCAGAAATGGGGGAATCTCCTGCATTGCTGCTGGATCTTGATATGACAGTAGGATCCTGGAGATCAGTAGAGTATATCCAATTGCCCTTCCTCAGCAGAAGTAGAATGGACTGCACTGTGACCATCCAGAATTTTGTCTGTTTCACAAACTGATTCAGACTGTTGAGATCCAAAATTCATCTTGGGTCCCCTGTCTTTTTGGTACTAAAAAGAACATTAAATAGATCCTGGATCCTAGTTTGTCTTGGGAGACAGAATGGATGACTCTTTTGTCCAGCAACTTTGAAACGTCTGTTGCTGCATATTCCAATTGATTGGGTAGAGTACTGGGAATCCTTTGGTTTGTCTTTGGGGTTTCTAAAAAGGGTATTGTATAATCTCTGGTAGTGATCCTCAGCACCCAGGAATCAGAAGCTATGTTTTGCCCAGGCTAGAGGATGTAAGGAGATGTGCCCCCCCCCCCCCGACTGCCTCCAGAGTGCAGTAGTTGGGCAAGTGCTCAGGGATGCTGATGAGGATTCTTAGTGAAGGGTCCACAAAAGTCTTGCTTTTACGGACTGCCTCTGCCTCATGTGTGACATCCTATGGAACTGTCTCCACCTCTGTCTCTGGGAGGCCTATCCTCAGTACTGTTCTGGTGAAAACCTTGAGATTTTTTGAATCATAATTTTCTTCCTCCTCTCTGATTCCTGAAGTAGGATCTCTGAGGGGTTGAAAAATGGATTCCAATGGCAGACAGCGTCTTACTGTCCTGCTCACTCCTGGTAACAGTAAACTTGACTTTTGGTTGAAATAAAGTGGAGCCATCATAGGGGGCATTTGGAAAGGATGTCTTAAAGCTTTCTGTAAAGTTGCAGAGCAGCCTGATGTAGCACAGTAATACCTTTGCTGGCTGCTTGTGCTGCATTAGATATCAGTCTCATGGCAAAACTTGATGATGACTGTAAGGCAAACGACTGGATATCCATATTTTTTTTGATAGCTCATGGTAAGACACCCATCAGGGAATTTGAGAGCTCCTTAATCAAATCCCTCTGGAAACATGTCAGGCGAGCCATGTAGTTTAGCACACAAAAAATAAAGTGGCTGAACCTTAAGTCAGTTTCCACACTTTGTCTGACATCCTTGATTCTCAGTTAGGGGAATGGACAGAGAAACTCTTTTTGGACAGTTCTTTTTTTGTGGCTGCTGCTACCACCATGGAATCTACAGGGGGACCTTTAACCCAATGTTTTCTTTCTTTGGGGGCTACTAGTATTCTGTCTGGTTTCTTTCAGATGGTCTCTGCCACATCACACTCCTTTGAGACTTTCTGAGTAATGAGGTCGACTAAGGCATCTGGAGGGGGGGGGGGGCAACCCAGGATATTGAAGAGGCAGACCCAAAGGCTTTGAGGAAAACAGCTCATCAGAAAAAGGAGTTTTGGTGGACCATCCCAACCTCTGTTTCATCAATTCAGGGATGCCTTCAAAGGAAATGTCTTTGGGGGTACCTTGAAGAACCTTCTTCATCATCTAAGTTGGTGTCTTCAGTGAATGTTTCAGGAGACGAGTCAATATGCTTCCTATTACAAGTCCTCCTCTGAGGAAGGTGCCTTAGGACTCCTAAGGGGGACACATTGGAATCAGATGTGGGACTCAAACACTGAGTAGTCTCAAAACCATTTGTCCCTGTTTACTAGAAAGTGAGGAAGTAGGAGCCATCTTCAATTGCAATCTGGGTGAATCCAAACTCTGAGCAGTCGTCTTGGTCTGGTCAAGGCCTTTTCTACAGCCTCGATAGCTGACTCAGCCAATGGAATCAAAGAGGAGTCACAAAGGTTAGCAGAATCAATAGTCCTCTCAACTCCAAGGGCTGAACTGAGCTACCCAATGCCAAAGCCCTGAGCAGTAGTTTGTAGTAGGGACAGCACTGAAAACTTCAGGGTTGACTCCACTGTTGGAGCTCCAACACTGACACTGTCACTCCAGGACTCCACTTAACCCAAGTGCATCAGAGTTGAGTGAGTGAGCAAAGATGTTGAAGTTGAAGTCTCCAGGGCTGTCTCCTCCAAAGCTGGTAGTATGGGAAGGTTGGATCCAAAATAGATTGGCTCCAAGAATGGAGATGGAGTACAAAGCTGAACAATCGAGGTGAAAGGGACTGATCCCAGTCCTTTCTTTGGGGACGGAGCTGGGAGAACTCCTAGATGAATCTGAGTCCTCAAAAACTTCCTCACCATTTGGTTGATATCAAACTTGGTCAGACTTCTAGTAGAATGGCCAGATCTCAAGTAGGAAGCTAGAGAAGTAGGCCTCAGAGGCAATTTCTGCATTATCGGCGAGTGAAGCCTGGGGGTGATGGGCCCCAGTGAAAAAGAAGTCTACTGAGAAGGAGTCTGGAACCTATGAACAGTCTCAAAACCTTAGGTGCTGAACCCGCAATAGCTGCGGGGTCAGAAGACCTTTTCTTAGATTTATCTGTGTGATCCTTAGGTTTCTTTAAGTTTTTCTCTTGCTTTGTCTTTTATATTTTTCTCTCTCACTTTTTCCTTCAATCATTTCCTTTCCTTGTCTCACTTTTTCCTCTAAGGAAGGGGAAGAGGTGGATGCTTTTGGGTCAGAAGACATTGTGGACCCTGTCTGTGGGGGAAGTAGAACTTTTAAAATAAGTTTTCCTTTTCTCTCCTGGAGGGCTCTGGTGCCAAAAGCAGCACAAATGGAACACAAATCCTGCAAAGGGGAAGGTCACAAATAGCAGACACAATGCGAGTGTGGGTCTTGAGAAGGTATTTTTTGTCCACATGAGAAACACGTCTTAAAACCAGTTGACATTAGAAATATGTGAAAATCACACTAACCTAACCTTAACAGCTACTACAAACCTAATGCTACTCTAACCTATAACTGGTATCAAAATTACCTAAAAGGGAAGAAAAATGCTTTCACTTATCATGAAAAATGATGGAGCTCTCAGTCCACACATCTAGTTTAGTCAGACGGAAAATGAGATCCGAGGTAATTTAGGCAGGTGAGGGGAATTGTGGGTAGGGGAGGAGTCAGAGCTCTTGGATCCAAAGCTTTTAAGTAAATAATTCTATGTCTAATCAATCTGGCAAGGTTAACAATTAACTGTGTAATACAACATTTGATTTTATTGAATAACTAATGTTGTATGCAGCTGTTTACATGCATATTTCAGTAATGACAATGTGATTTATTTGTGCCATTTTTCGGTACTTATATGTTCTGTTTTTCATTTTAAGTTTCTGAATGCCCATTTTGCCATAGATTCATTATTCTAGGCTTGGCATAATTTTCGTTCTCTGGATATGAATGTGACAAAAGGAGGTACTGCCAGCACAGCTAGCTTGAATTTTGTAAATAATTATATGTCATTTGTGAATATCAAACTAATTTATATAAGATGCTTGCACTACAAATGCATTACAATTGTATGTCATGTATATATCAAACTGTTCTCTACAGGTATTTGTGTTGAAAAGGTATTTATAAAGTGTTGTGTTTAAAATGTATCCACAGTGTACCCTACTGGAAGAGAACAGAAATGTACATGCACTATTTTAACAATGGAAACTGGAATACAGGAGGTTAACCTCAGTCCAGCAAACTTTAGAAAAATATCTGAAATTAAATTACTTTAAAGTCTAGGTCATAAAGATGTTTCAATGCAGTTAGAGATACAAAATCTGTACTAGGAAGCTTTCTGTACTGTTTCTGGGATGAGCTAATTGCTACTTTGGAAGAATGAAAGAATGCAATTGTTTTATGACTTCCAGCATCTGCCAAAGATCTGAGCAAAAGCTCTTGTAAGAGTATTTTTTCAGGTAGATGCTAAATACTGCAAGCTTCAGCAATGGGGGGGGGGGGGGGGCTGCATGAAAACCAGAAGTCATATGACCAGAAATGATGTAATTCTGCAAGTTATTCCAGCAGTAATATTTTAGATATTATTTTGAGATATCTCTTAGAGAGATAGAGCCTTCTGTATTTTGTCTTGGACTTGACAACAAGTCCCACTCACCACATCTGGCCTTGCTCTAGAAGTAAGTTACTAGGGAGTGGTATAATTCTGTTACAAACAGTCAATAATATAGAAAAGCTTAGTTTAGATTTTGTTTTTATTTATTTGTGTGAGCCTGTACTGCAATGTTATTTTAAATATTTCCAGGGGTTTTGAACTCTGATGTCACTGTGAATATATACTGAGTATTTTCTTGTTCTTTTATTTATTATTAAATATATTTAAAGCTTTCATTGTGGCCGATCTGTGTACAGATATTTAAAGTTTTGAGAGTACTTGCATATTTATTTGGTGACACTGTGTGGGCTACTCCTAATAGCTTTGCTCTTGGTCAAACTACCGTTTGCATTAACATTAATATTACACAGGAAAATTGGACACCCTTTGTTAAGGGCGCTAAAGCAGCTGATAAAGGATGACTGATGGCAGTGGTAACTACCTTATAGTCTGGGCAGAAGGGGGCATAGCTAGTAAACCTATGTCAGTCTTTCCCAGGTGTGTGCGTGTGTGTGTGTGTGTGTGTGTGTGTGTGTGTGTGTGTGTGTGTGTGTGTGTGTGTGTGTGTGTAAATCATACATACCTCAGAGTATGTGTGTGTCAGCTACTTAGGCAGGGACACAAAACAGTGGTTGAACATAGAAGGTTCTGGAGGTCTTGGCTTGGTCAATCAGCTGAGATCTCAACTCTACAGCTGTGCCAGTGGGGAGTCTTATTGTGGATATGGAGAAAGAGTGAGAAACTAGCCCCGGACTGACTGCCATTTCTGTGTGCTCTTAAGGGAAATTGCACTTGATGCAGAAAGCTGCATTTGAAAATACTGTATGTGTGTGTGTGTACCTTTTATCTTCCCAATGAAAGTCCCCCCACAGCAGCCAGTGGTGAGGATTGAGGCTCCTTGATTACTGGTAAAGTGGTGGGGCATCACAATGAGCACAACATGTTATAAGAATTTTTGATAAAACCAAATTTCTGCCAAATGCATAATGTTGAATTGCAGGGGAGATGAATTACAGCAATCACCAAAACTAAAGTCAGTATCCAGGTAAGGGTCAAGCCAAAACACAAGAAAAATGTGTAAGAATTCCAAAATGTACTTGCCACACCATGGCTGAAATAATAAAATAACAACTTTAATAAAAATAATAAAATGTTTATGGTGAGCGCTTTCAAGGCACAATACACTGCTTCTTCAGACCAGTACAATTACAAAAGTGTTACACACTTGCTTTTAAAATCAGAAACAGCCAATCAGCTACAAATAATCAAATGAGGAAAATCATTCTCATCCAGTCAAAACACTCAAAAAGTGCAAAAATCAAACTACAGATCTGCGCCACACAGCCAATCAGAATCATTAGCTATGTGCACAAATCACAGTTCAAGTTGAGCCATAATGGCCAATCAATCTAAAGCAGGAAGTGTTGCTTTCATTCATAGTAAGCTAATCAATCAAATAACTATCTATGAATACAAATCAAAGTACATATCTAGGCTGTAACAGCTAATCAAATACAGCAGGAAGAAATTATTTCATACATAACAAACTATAATCATGAAGCTAACACTATTTATTTTAAAGCCAGCAGCAGCATGTTCATTCCACATATTATTAATATGACGATCACCAAAAAAAGGGGTAGCAACAGTTTCTCTCATAGAGAGAACCTCCTCCATGGTTTCATATACTTCTTTATTGGAGTAGCTGCGAGCAACAAACTCAGCTGCAGCCATTCTCAACGCTTCAGTTGTATGGCCATTGTCATTGTGTAAACTAGATATTCTAAGTAGCTGCCCCTTGACCACATTTGTAGTTATGTGTTGAAGATGCATACTAGTTCTGTGTAGGATATTATTCTTTCTACAAGGTTTCTTATACATGTGGAAACATTACCTAAATCATCTCTGCCGACCATTATATTTGGCATAGTGGGAATGTGACTTTATCTATGCCAATAATCCATATGTTCATAATATAAGTTATTACAGATGTTTAGTAGATGACATCTTTCTTGTATGGAAGGGCAATTCTGAGAGTCTTATGCACTTGGACTATCTGCATTCTACTACTACTTTTTATGGTTTACACTTACTTTTTCAGAAGACTCTATTGATTTTTTGGATGTCATGGTCAGCAGAGATGCTTTAGGTAATGTTTCCATGAAAATGTATAGGAAACCATGTAGGAAGAATAATATCATACATGAAACTAGTATGCATCTTCAACATGTAACTAAGAATGTGGTCAAGTGGCAGCTACTTAGAATATCTAGGTTACACAATGACAATGGTCATACAGCTGAAGCGTTGAGAATGGCTGCAGCTGAGTTTGTTGCTCGTGGCTACTCCAATAAAGAAATATATGAAACCATGGAGGAGGTTTGCTCTAAAAGAGAAACTGTTGCTACCCCTTTTTTGGTGATCGCTGTATTAATAATATGCAGAATGAACATGCTGCTCCTGGCCCCAAAATAATGTTAATGTATTCCAGTAATATTGGGACAGTCTGTGACATTATAAAGAAGAACTGGTCCATCTTAATGACTGATATGACACTGAAAGAACTTTTGGGTCCTGCGGCTAAATTTTCTTTTTGCAACAATGTTTAATTGAAACGACAACTATGCAATAGGCATTTTGACTCTGAATTAGCCCAATCTGTTCATGAAGGCACATTTCCTTGTAGATCTTGCAGTGCATGCAGCCACATTTGGGTTGGCAGTTGTTCTCTACATACGCCAACGAATTATAAGATTTCTTTTTAATTTTTACACTGACTGTAGGACAATGAATGTTGGTTACTATGCAAAGTGTTAGGCTTGTGAATGTTTTTATGCAGGGAAGATGAATCACCCTTTTAAGGACAGAATTTTAGAACACATTAATGATTTACATAAAAGTCATAGCAAGAACCCTTTGGCGAGGCATGTGAATGACTATGGGGCTGAGCATACTTTTAGATTTTTATTTTTAGAAGTTGTTCACTTAAATTTTAGGAACATTGATATAAGGAATAGGACTGAGTATGCTGAACTTAAATGGATTGTGTGTCTAAAAGCTGACAGCTTTCCTGGTTTAAATGAAGCTTTATCTGTCAAACCTGTACTAAAAAATCATGGTTTGAGACATTAAGTTTACTATTTGTTTAGCTTCATGATTATAGTTTGTTATGTATGAAAGCATTTCTTCCTGTTGTATTTACTTGGCTGTTACAGCCTACATCTGCATTTTGATTGTGCTCGTAGATAGTGATTTGATTGGTTAGCTTACTATGAATGAAAGCAACACTTCCTGTTTTAGGTTGATTGGACATTATTGCTCAACTTGAACTGTGATTTGTGCACATAGCTAATTATTCTGATTGGCTATGTGGCACAGATCTACAGTTTGATTTGTGCACTTTTTGAATGTTTTGATTGGATGAGAATTATTTTTCTCATTTGATTATTTGTAGTTGATTGGTTGTTTCTGATTTTAAAAGCAAGCGTGTTACACTTTTGTAATTTTACTGGTCTGAAGAAGCAGTGTATTGTGCCATGAAAGCACTCACCATATACATTTAATTATTTTTATTAAAGTTATTTTATTATTTCAGCCATGGTGTTTCAAGTACATTTTGGAAGAATTACAGCAAAAGTAATTAAAGATGTGGCCGCAGACATGATGAACCATTCAGATTGTTCTTTGCTTGGTTTTAAGAAATAAGAAGTTATGTACTCACCATAATGTTCGATGTATGTAGTCCATCTCACCTCACATTCTTACCTATGGGTTCGGAGCCGAATATCGGCTCCAACTCAGCCAAACTTTTCTAGCTCGAAGTCTTCTATTGGCTGGGCTAAGAAGGTAACCCATGCTGCACTGCTTCATATCCCTAGATCTAGTTTGCTGCAAACACCACACTCATACCCCATGCATAACAACATCCAAGTAAAGAAGAATAAGCTAAAGGTGAAGGGAGCTCTAAAAACAGACCTAACCTCCAGATCCTCCAGGAAGGGGGAAGGTGGGAGGGTAAGTAAGAATCTGAGGCGAGATGGACAACATACATCAAACATTATGGTGCGTACATAACTTCTTGATGTTATGTAGTCCAGTCTCACCTACATTCTTACCCATGGGACAGCGTCCCCAGCACCTACATCCTAGGAGGCTCAGAGGAAGATACTCCTGAGTACTGTGGAACCAAAGGAAGACCTGCCCCTAGATACCATGTCCAGCTTGTAATGAGTAACAAAGGTGTGAGGAGATGCCCAGGTAGCTGCAGCACATATATCATCCATAGATAATCTGGCCTGATAGGCTGTAGATGTAGATACAGCCTGAGTAGAGTGAGCCTTGACTGGAAATGGTAAGTCTTTACCCCCTGAGGAATAAGTGAAAGAGATGCAATTTGATATCCCTCTGGATAGGGTGATTTTGGAGACAGGGGACCCAATTCTGTTTTCCGAAAAGGAGACAATCAGCTGATCAGATTTTCAGAGATCTTTGGTTCTGTGCAGATAGAAACGTAACTGTCTGTGTACATCCAGTTGATGAAATTTAAATTCGGCCTTGTTTGAAAAATGGGGAAAAAACACTGGCAACTCAATAGATTGATTAAGATTAGATATGGACGCCACTTTAGGAAGAAAGGAAGGGTTTGGTCTAAGAGAAACCTTGTCCTTATGAAACATCAAGTATGGAGGTTTGATAGAAAGAGCTTGGATTTCTGAAACATGTCTGGCTGATGTGATGGCTATTAAAAAGGCAGTTTTCCAGGTCAAGAATTTTAAGTCACAGGTAGCTGCAGGTTCAAAAGGTGGTGAAGTAAGGGCTTGCAGAACAAAATTGAGATCCCAGGGCATGATCGGTTCTGAGACAGGAGGATGGAGTAACAGAGTGCCCTTCAGGAAAGCCTTACAGAGTCTGTGAGCCATCAGACTAGTCTCATTATCAACATGAAAATTATTATGAAAATATTTAAATGATAGTACCAACTATCTTAAATTTACTTCGGAAAGTAATGGCATTGGAGTTGCATACCTGGATACACTAATTAGCTTTGATGGTAACAGATTCAAATCTAGGATACACAGAAAATCCACCTTTACGAACTCATACTTAGAATATAATAGCAATCATCCTAGACAGCTCAAATATAACATCTTTAAAGAACAACTCATTTGAGCTGTTAGAATGACATCTGATTACAATGACATGATTGACGAGGTTCGGTTTATCACTGGGCTTTTTAGAGAAAGAGGGTATGATGAAAAAATGATGTCAGATACAACTAAATACATTATAGATGAATGGGGATAGAAGTATTTACCCCTGTTGGGTCTTAACAGTGATAATCACACCACTGGATTAAATCCGATAGACATTAAAAAATGTAAAAAGGATAGTACAGCTACAAAGTTTAACAGAGCATGTATAGTAGAATTTGGTCCTTATTCACAAGCCGTGAAAAACATCATGACACGGTATTGGCAAACATTTATTACTGAGGAAGATACTTTGAATATACTTGGTTTTAAACCACTTTTTGTTTATAAGATGGGTAGAAATTTGAAAAGTATTTTGGAGAATGGATCCCAATCTGAGAATATTTTAAATTCACACACGTCTAAATGTGGAGCTTGCCATCAGTGTAAGGACATATTAGTGGAGAAACAAATTACATTGGATAATGTTAACAAAACTGTGGTTAGATTTAAGAATGGCAATTGTAGAACTAGTATGCTTATTTATCTTGCTAAATGCATGTCCTGCCCAGCTTTTTATATAGGCAGGACAGAAAGACAGTTTAAAAAGAGGATTTATTCCCATGGATATAGCATTAGAACAAAGGACACTAAAAATGCTCTTTACAGGCATATTAATAGTAAGGGTGAAGTACATTATTTTACGTTTGCCATTATTGACACTATACGAGCAGATCCCAGGGGGGGGTAACACAAAAAACTTCTTAGCTTATAAGGAATATTGGTGGCAATTATTCACTGATGCCATGACACAACCTGGAATAAACGACTCCATTTCAGTCAAACCTGTTCTGATGTTAAATAGATAACCATGACATCAGTTATTTATTACAATATTTATTAATCTATTTACCCCCAAGCATCTTTAATTAATTCTATACATACCTTTTGTACATGTTTATTTATGTTTACATATACATGTAACATTATTAACAATGTTTATTGATTTTATTTTATTTTATTTTACCTATTTGGTGTTGTATAGTAGTTTAAGATACTAATTTATTGTGTATGGCTGGCGCTTTAATTCTGGTTGTTTTTGGCGCCAATTTTACTTATTTAAATGTTTGCAGTTTAATGTACTTGTTTGGTCTGATGAAGCTCGTTGGATACGAGTGAAAGCGCTTACCATTTTCTATTAAATTTTATACCATTCTGCACATTGTGTTTTTTGGAGCTGCATTCCTTTGGCTGAAATTTATTGTCAGCGTGTGGTATATCAGCGTTTTGTTTTCAGTTTATTTTTGCTGTTTTGTCGAACTAAACGCTGGTTCAGTTGGTTTACGAAGTATGGAGGTTTGATAGAAAGAGCTTGGATTTCTGAAACACATCTGGCTGATGTGATGGCTATTAAAAAGGCAGTTTTCCAGGTCAAGAATTTTAAGTCACAGGTAGCTGCAGGTTCAAAAGGTGGTGAAGTAAGGGCTTGCAGAACAAAATTCAGATCCCAGGGCATGATCGGTTCTGAGACAGGAGGATGGAGTAACAGAGTGCCCTTCAGGAAAGCCTTACAGAGTCTGTGAGCCATCAGACTAGTCTCATTATCAACATGAAAATTAGAAATTGCTGCCAATTGAACTTTAATGGTAGCGGATGCTGAGACCTGCTGAAAAAGCATAGACAAAAACTCCAAGACGGAAGCAATTGGAGCTGTGTAAGGGTCAATTCCTTAGGTATAAGCCCAAATAGAAAACCTCTTCCATTTGCTGGAATAAATCTTCCTAGTAGAGGGCTTATGAGAGGAAGATAAAATGTGAACTACCTCAGGTGAAAAATGATGAAGCCTAACTAACGACAGAAGTGGAGTAGCCAGGCTGTCAACCTGAGGGTCCGCAGAGAGGGGTGGAACTGTCCTGACATGTGTGTCAGTAATTCTGGTTGTGGGTCCAGAGTCCAAGGTGTGTCCAGAATGTAGGGATGGAGAAAGGGGAACCAGACCTGATGAGGCTAGTGTGGACCAATTAGAATCATTCTGCTTCCCAAGGATTGCACTTTCTGAATCACTTTTGATAGCAAGGGAAACAGAGGGAAAGCATAAAGCAGACTGGAGGGCCAATCGTGGACTAGAGCGTCCCTGGGTGACTCCCCCTGTGGGGGGATCAGCATGAAGTAGTTGCTGCATTTGGCATTGAGGGGGCTGGCAAAAAGGTTGCAGCAAGGCTGACCCCATTTGCTGAAGATTCGTTCTGCAACTAGACGATTCAGGGACCACTCGTAAGGCATCAGAATAGCTCTGCTTAGCCTGTCTGCTATCACGTTGGACTTCCCTGGAATGTCTGTTGCCACCAGAAACCATTGGGAAGATACTGCACACTCACATGGCCTCTCTGCACAGGGGGTATGATCTGGTTCCTCCCTGCTTGTTCAGATACCACACCACTGACATATTGTCCGAGTGTATTGCGATCGTCCTGAGAAGTAGAAAGCTCTGAAGTGCCTGCAACGCAAGTAGCACCACTCTCATCTCTAGGACATTGATATGCAGATGTATCTCATGATCTTGCCACCTGCCTTGGACTGTCCTGCCGAGATAATACCCCCCACCCCATTTGGGAGGCGTCCGTGGTCACTGTGGCAACTGGGGGTGGTGGAAGGAAAGGTTTTCCCCTGTCCAGATTGTTGGTGCAAAGCCACCAACAGGGATCCTGTTTGCATGTGTCTGTGAGCAAAATAGGATGGGAAAGTGGAAGTCTCTGGAGAGACCATTGAGCAAAGATGAGCCATTGAAGGAGTCTCATGTGCAATCTTGCTAGAGGGACTAACATAATTGTTGCTGCCATAGTCCCCAGGAGTTGGAGAACCCATCTTGCCTTCACTTTCCTCAGGGGTAGAAGGATGTGCACCTGTTGCTGTAAGACTCTGATTCTTTCCTGCGATAGAAAGGCTCGCATTTGAATGGTGCCTAGTTCTTCACCTATAAAAATGACATGCTGTGAAGGCAACAAGGCAAATTTTTCCCAGTTCAGTGTTATGCCCAACTGTTGACAGAGAGTGATGGTAGCGTCCCTGGTTTGGATTAGTAGATGCCTGGTGGGGGTGGTGAGGAGCCAGTCGTCCAGATATGGAAACACTTGGAATCCTTGACATCTCAAGTGAGCTGTCACCACCGCCATACACTTGGTGAACACCCTGGGGGCTGTGGTGAGACCAAAGGGCAGGGCTGGAAACTGAAAATGACTGGCTCCCAGCTGGAAGCGTAGGTGACTCCTGGATGCCCTGTCCATTTTGATATGGTAGTAAGCATCCTTGAGGTCGAGGGAGCACATCCATACTTTTCCCAATAATGGGAGAATTGACTGTAGTGTGACCATACGGAACTTGGACTTTTGTACATAGTTGTTCAGTTGGCTGAGATCTAATATGGGTCTCAGGTCACCTCTTCTTTTCGGCACCAAAAAGAATCTTGAGTAAGTCCCTAATCCGATCTGGTCTGAGGGGACATGCTGGATGACTCCATTTTCTAGCAGCTTTGAAACCTCTGAAGCTGCGTGATCCCTTTGACTGGGTGGAACGTCCGGGATTTTTCTGACTGGAGGGGGGTCTGACGAAAAGGGGATGACATAACCTCCGGAAATTATTCGTAATACCCATTGGTCCTGGGTGATGCTTTGCCAGGCTTCTGGGTATAATGATATTCGACCCCAGACTGGCTCCGGAAACGCACAGTCAGGTATCCCATCAGGAACAACTGTAGAGTGAGCCACAAAAGGAATCACGGTCTCCCGAATTGCAGGGGCCCCCTCTGCCTCTAGGGTGGCATCTCCCTGAATAACTCCCCCCCCCCTCTGCCTCTGGAGGGGGGGCTCACCCTTGCACCGGGAAAAAACCTCTGTGATTTTTTGAACCACATCTTCCCACTCCTCTGGGCCTTGGGGTAAGGCCTAGAGGGAAGGGAAAAATGGACCCCTACAGCAGAAAGAGTCTTTCCCTCTTGTTCGCACCTGGTGAGGGTGTCTTTCACTTTGGTTCCAAACAAAGAAGAACCATCAAAGGGGGCGTCAGTGAAAGAAGACTTGAAGGCCTCCACGAAATGACAAAGGCGCATCCAGGCTTGCCTCCTAAGGGTGACTCCTGAGCTTGCTGCCCTACTCGCTCCCTCGGCTGCATATGAAATGAGCCGCATGGAGGAGTTAATGATGGAATTGAGGGTAGACACCTGGGCATTAACCATCTGGGCCACCGCCTCAGGAACGTTACCCACGAGAGTATCTCCTAACTCCTTGAGGAGATCTCTCTGGAGCCGAGTAAAATGGGACAGGTAGTTCAGCAACCGTAAGGTAAAGGTTGCTGACGAGAGGGTACACTTCCCGTACTGGTCCATGTTCCTAGACTCCTTGTTAGGAGGATGGATGGAGGAAGAAGTCTCGGCTAGTTCTTTGCGTGGCTGCTGCCACCACCATGGCATCCACAGGGTCTCCTTTGGACAAAAACTCCTTACCCGGGGGGAGCAGACAGAAACTTATTGGGTCTCCTGGGTACAGGTTCCACAGAATCAGGGTTCTCCCACACCCTCCGACAAACTAAATCCAGGAGCTTGTCAAAGGGTGGGGACACCCAGGAGGCGGAGGGCTGAGCACCAAAGGCAGTCAGGAAGACCAACTCCTCCTCAGAGGGGGCTTTGGATGGCCAGTCACCTCTTTGTTTCAATATCTCCAGGATATCGGAGAAAGAAACATCATCACAGGATGACTTGGGGGACCCCTGCGATTCCTCGAGGTCAGTATCTGAGGTGAGAGACTCATCCTGGGAGTCTATGTGCCTCCTCTTGCACATTTTCTTTCTAGGGGGCTCCTCAGGCAAGAGCTCTGAAGGGCCCTCAGAAACTTGGGGACCACTCATGGGGGTATCCCTAGGCCTTGGGGCTCCACTGTCTACAGATAGGAGGTGATCAGAGGCTCTCACTGGAGTGGTAGGGGACAGAATGACTGACCCGCATGATGTGGCTGAAGATCTGGCCAGCGCACTCCACATGGCCTCAAAGGCTGGCCCCCCTGAGTCCGAGGACCGGCCAGCCTCTGAGATCATGACAGGAGTCGGGGTTCCATGAGCCGAGGCACCGAGCGGGAGACTAGGAACTGAAAGGTGTCCCGAGGTGTCCCCCTCGGGCCCGACTGAAGAATTCCGTGGACGGCACCGATGGGGTCGGAGCTGATGTTGGCATCGATGAGCCCGGAGGGGCCATCGGAACCGACCTAGGAACATCACATGAAGTGGAGCATTCTGGCTCCGAAGACAGAGATGTGCTCGGAGGAAGAATAATCGAAGAAGGTGCCGGGACGTGCTCCGGAGCCGACTGGGATGGAGCAGAGAACAATTTAGTCAAAACCGGTAACTGAAGGAGCCTCTGCACCACCCTATCGACATCCACATCTGAAAGTTTCCTGGAGGATTTGGAGGACAGGGAGGGAGATCTGGATCTCCTCTCAGGTGACACTGGTCTAGTACTGGGCGATCGGCTCCGAAGAGGTTCCAATATAATTGGAGCCAACGCCGGTTCCATCAACACCGACACTTCCTGCGGCCCCGAGGACAGTGGAGCCGAGGAGGTTGAAGCCAGTTTCAGAACTTTCTCCGGTGGCTCCGAGGAGACTGACTGATTCGGAGATCTCTTTTTTGATTTTTTGGATTTAGATTGTGAACTGGAAGCAGGATCCATGGCCTCTTCGAACGAGGGTTTCAAGAGTCCCTTCAGGATTAACTTATTCTTTCTTTCTTGGAGCACCCTGGGACTAAAAGCATGGCAGAAGCTACAGGACTCCTGCATGTGGATTGCTCCCAGACAATAAACACATACTGAATGTCCATCGGTGACGGACATCTTGTAACCACACTTAGAGCACTTTTTAAAACCCGAAGGTTTGTGCTCCTTGGAATCTTTGGACATCTTGAAAATAATCACAAATAATCACGAATAATCAGAAACAACAAGCAAGTCACTGCCTGACTGGAAAGCAACTACAGGCACACAAAAACACCACTAAGTACGGAAACAACTTTTTTCAACAAACAACAGCACACACAATCCTCAGAAGGAACACACACTAAGACCACTAGGGCTAAAACCTCTAACTAAAACAGTTTTAGACCAAGCTCACAGACAGAACAAGAAGACAGACACTAAAACCTCTAATTAAAAAGGTTTTATACAGCAAAAACTAACACCGGGATGAGAAAGGGGACGGACTAGGTCCTCTAACTGAAACGGGCCTAGCCCGTTGGAACAGCTAGTGGGACACCACAAAAACAATCGCACTACAAATTATACCCCAAAAAACACCAAATAGAAATAGCTATTAAAATAGCTTTTGTTTGTATCAAATTCTCTCAAGAAGAACAAGAAAAAGGTACTTAGCCACAGCCAAGAGCGAGACCATGTCCAAGCTACACGAGCGGCAAACGAGATCTGGGGATATGAAGCAGTGCAGCATGGGATACCTTCTTTGCCCAGCCAATAGAAGACTTCGAGCTATAAAAGTTTGGGGGAGTCAGAGCCGATATTCGGCTCTGAACCCACGGGTAAGAATGTAGCTGAGATCTGACTACATAACATCAGCATTATTAATACCACAACCAAACAATAATGTGAAAAACTGATTCATAATAGAAACAATATATTATCCACCAGATAATATAACATTTTGAATGTACTGTCTTAATCTGTACTTGACATTTTCTCATTTTTGACCACATATCTTTAAGCACTATTGCAGCAGTGTAACTTTAGTGCAAGTTATCTCTAGTACTGATACTTACTTTGTTATGCCTTTGCATTCCTTCTTTAGTTTTAATTTGCATCATCAGATAACTGTGTTAACTTTATTCATAATTATGTTTTTTATATGTCTCAATTTAGTAATTTTCTTTACAATGCTGTTTTCTCTGTTTCTGTTTTGCTTCACTTGATGCTGATCTCTGTCCTGCTTCAGCCTGCATTCTGCTATACTTCTTGACTGCTAGCCTCTTATCTTTAGCTATCTCTGCTACTTCCTTTTGAGGAACATTGTGTGTTTTTCTGTCATGTTATTTTACTGATATATTCTGTAGAAAGGCTTGCTGCCCTCTTTATATTTTCACCACATCATTCCACCCTCCATCTTCATAGTTTATTAAATTTTCTAACAGTTTACGAGTCATCCAATTTAAAGTTCATCACTCTTTCATATGGTTAGACATTTAGAAAACCAATACTAAATTACTAGGTATTGTAAGAGATGAACAACTTGTACTGCAAACTTTTAAAAAACTCACTAAAAACTATGTTCCCTTTATAGGTACAGTTCATTTGGTCGACAGGCATTTTAGCAGTCTTGTCATAAGACAGGGACAGGCTGTGCCCCCCGCACACCCCCTAACTATATATATCAACTCCAGGGTTGCACAACATTGGGGAAGGGGGCAAATCTGCTTGTCGACCAAATGAACTGTCGACCAAATGAGTGTCAATCAAATGAACTGTCGACCAAGTCATATAGACCCTGCCTCACACATTTTAACAAATGTAATCACACTTATATTCATATACCCGTGGTGGTGGTGTTGCGGTAGTGTTGTCGCCTCACAGTAAGACGCTGTCCAGTTTGATTCTCAGCTAAAGCGTTTTCTGCATGGAGACATGCGTGAATGGGCATACCTTCATTGAAGGTTGTGCGTCAGGGCTGGTAACTCGGCACGTAAAAATCAACTACCAATCATTAGCGGACCGGAGTTCTACTGTGCCGACCCCTAACCGGGAAAAGCCGAAAGACACAACAACAAAAAAATCACACTTATATTCATGTTAGTCCCTGTTATGACAAGACTGCTAAAGTTGCTACCAATGCCCCATATAGAAGCCACCACTGCAATGCTTTAAAACAGCTTAACTGGTTCAAACTAAACAGCAACCTAACATACTAGGAATTAGTTAATACACACAAACAAATTTACTATCCTGGAAAATGCCCAGTACTACAAAATATTCTACACAAGGTATCTTCACTCAGGTGAAAATTTCCTGTTAATCACAAGTAAAACCTTTACAACTCAGCAAGGGACTATATGTACTCTTGTTATGTCTCCAAGCTCTGGAATGCCATCCCTCCACATATAAAAATGACTGGAAAACCCCCTTGCTTAAAAATACTGCTCACACTACACCTTGTTCAGTCATGGTCATACTCTTTCTCTTCACCAGGTTGATTCTTGCATCTCAAATTCATGTTTCTAATTATTCATCTTCTCTCATTAGCTGTATTAACATACTGTTCTCTACATTTCGCCAACATATCTTCCTAGCTCATCTAGCCTTTTTTTCCTGAGGCTAATTCTCTCATGCTGTCCTACCTATAATCTGGGATTTATGTCCGGTTACGCCAAACCCATATTTCTACTACCATATTCTACATCTTACTACACCTACCATTCCTCCTGATACCTTTCTCTTCATCAGTGCTAACAAATATATCCTAATTTCACAGGATATAGTAACTAAAGATATATGACTCACTACAAAGGTTTTGCACCTTAATAAAACACATCTAGAGAATTTAATTTCTGGTGAACTAAATCCTCACATTCTTGTATAAATTAATACTATTTTTCCGTGACAAAAACACTTCATTTTATCAAAGTAAACTGTACTTTCTGCTGTTTTGTTATGCAATCACTATACCTCTGAAACTGTAAATGTATACTGTAAATGTAATTATGTATGTACTTCTGATGGAGCTTTTCTCCCCAGGCCTCCTTTGAAAATGGGCTTTGCCCAGTGAGACTATCCTGGTCAACTAAGTCAAATAAGTAAATAAATGAAAATGTAACAAATCAAGAAGAAGTATCAGAGTTCATACATATCATTCCAACTGTGTTACAAAAGCATAAAACTGCACTACAGTATTATTATACATAACCATCCAACAACTCGAGTTTTAGCATATCCTAAAATCTGTGAAAATCAATATATTGTAGGTGTAGTTAAAAGGACACATATGTTTAAAAAAAATCTGTTATTTATTTTATTTTTTATTTTATTTTAGATTTGTTTACTGGGAAAGTCCAACTGGACACAGGTTCTTTTTCAGCAGAGGCCTGGGGAGAAAAGCTCCACACAATGATATATTAATTACAGAATTAATAATAAAAAGTAATAAAATTGATATAAATGCAATTTAACAATGCCAGCATAAGCCACAAATGTAAAATATGAGTAACATAGATACATGAGGACAACGGATATACATGGAGTATGCATTCATATATGCATAGGGGTATTGGTTACATTTGTGATGGTATATATTGACATTAGAACAATACTAACAGTGACAGCAGTGTTATTAATATGTCTATGAAAAAATCTGTCCAATATATGTATACTGTTCCAACCAAAACATTCCAAAATTCCTTATAACAAATATGAATATTAATATTAGATAAGCATATGGACAAATGCACACAAATTCAGTATAAAGGCCCTGGACATTGGCAATGTTTGATTCATGAAATTCAACAAGAAATTGTTGGTCTTTGCTTATTATTTGAACCCAGGACCACCAGTATTCTGTGCTGCTGCCATTACGTCTGGACTATCAAAATTGTCCTTTAAAGCACTTCACCTACTACGGGTATTTTAGCACATTCACTGCAATGGAGTTCAGGAAGTTTGCACTGTAACTTCCAATGGGCGAAGCCTAAGCCTTTTTGACATAATCAAATTATATCCTCACATTTAAAATAAATGTTCATATCTCTAGAACCATAGGGGTTATGAAAGAATTAAAAATGGTAAACCCTTCAGCACAAACTATTTTTACAATGGTAGTATTCTTTAGGTTCTAGGTCTTAAACTGAATTTTATAAGTCACAGTAAACACTGCAACTATTACATTTGTAATATTTCATAAACAACTTACAATATCTCAGTAACCACTTATGTTATACACATACTATCAGCAGCATTTTATTCATCTAGCTGAGAGCTTTCATATGAGGCTAAGGAGTTCTGTCTGTGTTACTTGGTTGTTGTGATATTTAGCAAAATTTGAAAATTATATCTGTCTGTATAAATTAATATCATAAAAACAACAATTAATATCTCTCTACCTGCACTAGACAAAGGTCAAATAGTAATGCAGTTGAGTTTGTCATTGTGTAAGCTTTAAGATGAAGTCTTTTAAAACCTTGTACATAGATGGTTTTGGAATTGTTGATGCAAATATGAGCAAGCAATATTTGACGTCTAGAGGTGACAGTAGGAGTTAACTGCAGATGCACCTGGAGGCGTCACTCAGATGTAACGAGTTATTAAGATCAAATTTTACACATACGTTCTTGCACTACAAAGACACTGCACAAACATTGTTTGAAATGTGGAAATGATGGTCTTTCTTTGGGACTTGAGCTCAAAATCTCCAACATTCTGTACTGTTGTCACTGCCTCTGGACTAACAAACAGTATCTGAACAGTTAGGTGTTGAACTGTCTCTTAAAACCACTTTTCCTTTCAGCTAGGAAGCCCCTGGCATGGCCATTTAATGTACACAGAGACATAAATGAAAGCCACTGTGTTGGCATTGTTTGTGTCATGGAATATATGAAAAGAAAATTTGGTGCATTGCCTAGAACCTGAACACAGGACCTCCAGTATTCCATGTTTTTAATATTACTTGTGGACTAACAATGAACTTCTGATAAAGTAAGTTCTGAATTGTCCATTAAAGCACATTTCCTTTCAGCTAGGAAAACTGACCCTAAGCTCACCATGTTAGTGGTTTCCTATCTGAAAGAAAAGATGTGTTAAGAGGAAATTTCAAACAAAGAAGTTTAGAGGCTTTCTGTTCATCCAGAGACAGTGATAACAATATGGAATGTTGAATATCCTGGGTTCAAGTAACAGTGAAAGGCTAAAATTTTTCTTTCATATTCCATGATTCAGATTCACTATAACTAATTATCAACTTTTCAGCTAGGTTCAAACATATTTACAAGCTTACATTTTTTTCTCAAATGGAAGCGGGCAGTATGTGCCATAAAAAACAGCAACAACCAATATAACTGCACAAAGGACAAATCAAGAGCCCTCATATTTGTCTTGCTCTTCATGCTGTTGTCTTGGTTGAAGGACGTTCACATTTTTACTATTGAGATGAAACAGCCTTAACCCCATACACCAGTTATCAACTTAATATAATGTCAACACCATTCAAACATACATTTCCAAGCAAAGTTTACAAAAAGTATATGTTCCCCAAATCCATATTCCATATGTTCCATTCCATAGAAGGGATCCATGGGACCTCACTTCATCTTAGTTTATTTCCAAATGCTGTTCACACATTAGTCTGCGACCCCATCTTTAGGCTTACACCAAGCTGGCTACCTGTTAACAAGTTTACTCCATGAAAGTTTCTTAGCTACTTTAACTTTGCACTTATCATTCTGCCATGAACGTAATCTATACATGATGCAATGTCTGATTTCTATCTTCTAGATATGCTTTTTACAACTGTCATCACAATGTTTTTGTATTTAGTATTTTACACTTGTTTGTCAAAAAGTAACAAAAACAATGATTATGATAACACCTTTTCATGTTTTAAAACTCCTTGTAAAAAAATGTCATATATCTATTTTAAATTCTTCTAGTTTTGAACATGGCAAAAATACATTCCTAACTCCATAAAACCTCTTCTTGACATCGCTAGTATCTAAAATGTGATTTAGGAAACATCAAACTGCATCTAAGTGGTGCAGAAAAATATTTGAGCAATTTCATATAGTTGCATACCTAGGTAATTGACAAACATAGACCTAAGATCTTGGGGAAGAATCAGTTTCACTGTCTAGCTATCCCTGCTACTGCTGTAATGTTTTCAGCCCACCTACCTTAACTTCTTTCAGGGCATCATAAGCCCTGGTAGCCTATCCTTTCATCAAAGGTACCTCCATTTTCATTTTTAAGCTGTCTTCAGGATGTCATTTATTACCATATACCTAGCTGTACTTAGCATTTCCTCATATTTCATACTCAGCATGGGTCATAATGTACACTAATGTGAAACCTATGCCTAGGCACCCCATTTGGCTGACCACCAAAGTTGCTCTAAAAAATATATCTAATGTTTATAGAATCTTTTCAACCCAACCTCAACTAACTATATCTGATTAGCAACTTTATTAACTGAATAATGCCTTTAGCAACAGCAGCAGTTGCTTAATCATGTATGGTGGTTTTGTTTCTTTTCCATACTGTTCACACACTGTAACTCTCTCAAATTCTGTCACTTGTCATTAAGGTCAACTGCTTCTACCTAGATTTATAAGGCTACATTTTATGATATAAATGTAAAAGACAATGGACAAACTTAGATTTATCAAGTCACTATAGTTCTACTGGGATATCATCTATTGCAGGTATTTTCCCTTGCACTTGCCCATCCATTATTTCAGACAATGCCCCCTGCTTAATATGTTTAGTTAGTAGCAAAGCCAGCTCATTTACAATCAAATAAAACCCATCCTGTTCAAGTAAATACTTTTCTCTTTCTCTTTTGATCATGCATTGTCTATCTTTCATACAAGTCTTGCGGATGCATTCAGAATATCTTTAGTATCAATACAGTATCTCAAGCCAACTGACATCCAGTATATTTTTCATCCCTGCAATCATTCTATGTGAATGTTAATGCCTCAGTCTCATAGCTAAACCTTCTGTTACTCAGGGTGATTAAAAATACTTATCTTTCAAGGTTTCATTAGAGTACTGCAATTTCCTGCTTGCACATCTTTCAGTTTCCATCTGGATTTTCTGCACTTCTAGTTTCCAGTCATCATCCTCATCAAATACTTGGTTCTGCAATTATTTAAACTACCACCTTCCATTTTTAGGGTCCTCTTTCTATCTGTCCCATAAGTAACTGTAGAGTCTAACTGCAAAATGCTGCTTACACTTAAAACTATCCCTATCTAATATAGAAATGGTTTGTGGCAGTCCTAAATATACCATTAATCATACCCCTAAACCACTTAATGAATATGGACTGCTTCAAATATCTTCAACACACAAGTATCTGCCACTAGTATTATTATCCCCTTTCTACACCTTCCTGGTAGGAAGGAGGCAAACCCTTTCCTAATAACCTTGCACTATTCCAATAGGTTCATAGGTAGGTACTAGGCTATCAGCCCAAGGGCCTATGTAAGCCTAGCCAACAAGGTTCCCTGGCTTACGCCACCCAAGAAAGTTATTTTTCTGTGCCACTGTCGAGCAGAGACATGGAAGGGATCCCCGGGGTGTATTTCCTATTTCCCATCCACTCATCAAGATTTTTCTTGAAGAGTGCTAATGAAGAACTTTGCTTGACATAGATGGGTAGCCTGTTCGAGAGTATAGGAAGTCTCTGGGACAGGAATCTATCCCTCCAGCATGTACTGTTTATTGTGGTGACAAGGTTTAGGTCCCTAGAGCGTGTAGCTTGGAGGGATTGGGATTTCTTTAGGTGTAGCTTGTCCAATAGCTCTGGGTTTGACATAGCTTTATATGTTAGGCAGAGATCACCTCGGAGTAGGCGAAATGCTACAGAGTAAAGCTGGAATTTTTTGAGACTGTCAGTGTAGGGCATTTGTTTGAGGCCAGTAATCCTCTATGTGAGGTACTTTTGTGGCCTTTCCAGCTGCTGCAGATGTCTTGTGAGGTACATTCCAAAAGGGGCATTGTACTCTATAATGGGTCTAATGAGTGTCGAGAGGAATAATGACCTCTTTATTCCTGGATGAGAACCCTTTTATGATGAGGTGTGCCACGTAGAAGGACTTCCTGACTACTGTGGCGATGTGACTATCAAAGGAGAGACTACTGTCAACCTGGGTCCCAAGGTCTCTCATCACACATTCAGTGTTAAGTAGCTTGCTGCCTATGTGGTAGTTCATGGGTACAGAGTTTTTACCAAAGGGGATGATACTGCACTTTTTGGCATTGAGCTTGAGGCCATGGCTCTGACACCAGGCATCTGTCTCACCGAGGGCCTTCTGTAGGATGTCCATATCATTCGGGGACTTGACTATGCCTCCTAGTTTGCAGTCATCTGCGAACTTCGTTAGCCAGAGGCCTTCTGTGTTAGCCTGTACTTCAGAGAAGTAGATACCAAACAGGAGAGGTCCCAGGACGGAACTGTGTGGTACTCCACTTGTCACTGCTTTGAGGTCAGATTTGGAGTCTGCAACTTTTACAGTGTGGGTTCTGTCAGTGAGCCAGTTGGCAACCCATCTTGTAATGTAGGGATTTATACCTAGTTTAGTGAGTTTAGCTATAATTCCAGAATGGGGGATGGTGTCGAAAGCCTTGGCGAGGTCAAGATAGGCTGTGCGAACCACCTTACCCTCATCTACGGCTTTGGTGTCTGCCTCAAAGAAGTCAAATAGAAACCCGAACTGGGTGGGATCCAGAATTTGGAGGTTACCGATATCTTTGTTTATGAGTTCCATGATGATACGTTCCATGGCCTTGCAGACCAGGTTTCTCAGGCTAATAGGTCGATAGTTCCTGGGATCAGTGGTGGCTCCCCCTTTGTGGAGTGGGATAACTGTTGCTGTGCGCCATTCAGTGGGCACAAAGCCTGATGCCAGGCTATTACTGAACATGGTGCTTAAGTGGGGAGCCAGTTCGTTCTGAAGTTCCTGTAAAACGCACCCTGGGATGTTGTCTGGTCCCATGGATGCTGTGTTTTTGGCTTTAGAGAGTGCAGCTTTTACCTGCTTAGTTGTGATTACAGGGACTCTGCATTCTTCCTGTATAGATATGGCCCCTTTAGCGGGTGTGGGGGGGTAAAGTTAGCATTGAACCTATCTGCCAGGATGTTGGCAATATCAGTTGCTTCTGTAATTTTCGTGCCATTGTGCTGTAACTCAGAGCAGATTTGGGTATTGCCATCGTGATTCTTGACATAGCTATTGAATGCTTTGTGGTTGTCCTTAAAATTAGTGGCAATTTTGTTTTCATAGCTAGCTTTGGAGGATCTTATAAGGGATCTCAGCTTCTTACTGAGGCTGACCAGGGAGCTTCTCCACTCATGGGATTTTACTCTCTTTTGCAACAGTTTCTTCCTTCTGTTGTACAGTTTGTTTATGGCAGGGGACCACCAGATTGGCTTCCTTTTTTTGGAGGATAGCGTCTTGGTTCTGTTTGGGATAGCACGATCCATGCACTCGGGTAAGTGCTTATAGAGTGCATTTGTGTAGGATTCAGCAGTTGTAACTGTATTGCCATCTGCAATGGGTGTCATGAAGCTCACCACTTCTGTCTTAAGAAGCATGAAGTTGGCTTTGGAGAAATTTTTTACAATGGTTTCCATAATGGGGGGGTGGGGACGGGATGTGGATATCAAGGGTGATTTGCTTATGGTCGGATCGGACCAATGAGGATTGACTTTAGGTGTGGAACACCGGTCACTCATGTTGGTAATGACTAGGTCTAGGATATTGTTGCCGCTGGTGGGGGTTTCGATAAGTTGATCCAGGACATTGGAGTTTATGAATTCCAGAAAGCATTTAGCTAAGGAGTTGGTAAACGAGTAGTTTTCCCAATTAATGGTGGGGTAGTTGAAGTCACCCATTATTTGGGTGTTTCGTTGAACCCTAATATTTTCCAGTACATCAAGAAAAGAGGAGTGGGAATCCTGGGGCATGGTGGGGGATCTGTAGCAAACTACAATTTGGATTGCAGTTTTGCCCAGAGTTAGTTGCACTTGGATAACCTAGGATGCATTATGCTGAGCAACTAGCCTGGAGGTGTGGATATCCTTAATGAATATGGACACACCTCCGCCTTTGGTGTTTCGGTCCGGGTTACATGGCTGAAAAGTGTGGTATGAGTTATAGCCTGGTAGTGCAGGGGTGCTCTCTGGAGCCTTGAACCAGGTCTCAGTCAATGCACAGATATTGATGTTCTCCATTTTAAGGAGTGCCTCGAGTGAGTGCATTTTGAGATTTAGACTTCTAGCATTGAGTAGCATTACCCTCAGTTTTTGCTTGCCTGTTCATGCTACGGTGGTGAATTTGTCATTTGAACCTTGCCTAAAAAAGGCACTATAGGGGCAGCAAGAGCATTAGCCAGTATCCAGAATCCCAGGGGCGACAGGTGCAGGCCATCTGTGGCAAAGCATCATGGTCTGTCGACCATGTCATCCCAAGCAGACAGATACTGGATGTTTTCAGTACTGCTTCAACTCACAGCTTTAAGATTCTCAAGTAAGTATCCCATTCTGCTTTCAGTTTTGATGGATTGGTCAGGTCATTCATATTGAAAGTAAGAAGGCTCATCCACTGTCATACAAAAGAATACTTCCATGATGGCTTCCACATACATAGCTGTTAGCAGCCTTAGAAGCCTGCATGGACTCGAACAAAAATGTACAGAAACTCTAAAAGGACTTTTTTGAAAAACAAACAAAACCATTACCAGTTTCATCGACACTGATGTATTCACTCTATTATTAAAAAAAAATAGATTATATTAGTTGTGCAACATATGCCATTCCTCCCGCTCTGATAGATCTGACTCTTGATACTTCATACACTGAAGTTGTTTACCCTTCTTTAGACAACATAACTAATGGCCCTGCTAATACTGATCTACATATGTTTTGTCAACATATGCGCATATGGAATTTTAGAACAACTTCTTTACACTTTCAAGGCAATTAATTCTTGAACATCACTATGCCACACCTGTACTTTACCATACTCTCAGAAGCAGGCATACTAACCCATCTCCCATGATTAAAGTCCAACTTTGTTTCATTATTCCTCTAAGTTCATCTGCTAATAACATTCATTCTTTCTCAGTGACAAATGTATCATCACATATGCAAATAAATTCCTTAGTAAACAGGACTGTCTAAAAATAATTCTTTCTTTTTCATAGTACTTCGCATTTTTATCTACAACCACTGGACCTCCAAATGTATAAATCTGAACAACAGCAAGCACTACTTTTTTTTTTTTTGTTTTCCAGGGTACAGCACTGATTTCAATGGCCCTTTTCATATTTAGACCAGCAGCTGTGTCTGGTTAATTGACTTGCTCAAAGTCACACAGTTAGGCAATGCAGGCTAAGGGAATCAAATGCTGCACCACTGAAACACAGTAAGCAGCTTATTAACAGCTCCTTAATCCTCTAAGCCAGCTGTCAGACTAAACATCGTACCATTCTCCTTAATCACACCCTTGTGGCTTTTCAACAACTTGACACAGTCTTTGTTTTTGGGCAAATATTGGCCTGTAAATCAAAAATACCTCCTAGATCACTAAGCTATGTAGAGCCTTCAGCCAGGGAATAGGCACTGTCTCTAATTTTCCTAACTACAATAACAAAGGCCCATCTCTTTCTTCATGCAATGTGTTATGAATATCCTCTTTCACCTAACTAGGTACATATTCTCAAACCTATAAACATTTCCCAAGAATGTGAAAATATCTTAAGTCCTCTCAGGAAATGCACTCTGACCACAGCTGAATGCAAGACCTGAAATTCCAACTGTTTGAATCAACATTCCCTCAGTGATTTCGGAAACTGTGTCTGCCTTAAATGGGATTGCACATAGAGGACATTTTCAAAAAAAGTAATCCTCAATGTAATGCATTGTATTTGGCCACTATAACACTGTTGTTATTTGGTCCATTGCTTTATATGAATTTAAACCTGACAAAAACATGCTTTAGTCTCACAACAGCAAAATTCTGACTTGGCATATTGACTCTGCGAGTCCACTGATTTCTTATTTGACTTTCAAGTAGACCAGTCCACTTAAACAACTTATTTTGAATACACATTCTACTTTCTCAGAGACTTGGATAATTTTGGATATTTTTCCACTGCACCCTATCTTCATTGCCTGCCAACTTAGTTTTCAGCATTTTAGGTTAAGGCTGGAGATTAAATGTGAAGCTCCTCAATTGTAGTCACGTCATTTCATGGTTTCAACCATGTCATTGTGTGTATTAGTTGGGCTATAAAATTATCTACCCTGCTTTTACTTTTTAAATACCAGTAACAGTTTCTTCCATGGTACAGAATCTGACCAGCAGAAGCACTCTGCAGGAACTGTGGCCTCATCTTCATTCACAATGTAGTCAGTAACAATGTCAAAATATTTCAGTGAACTCACCTGCTTTTCAGTTTTCTTTTTCCAAACTTCATCACAGATGCTCTATCACTAATGTATTCTCTTGATTATGCATCACTAATTCTAACCAAGCCATGGAAAATTTCAACTTTTTACACATTTAAAACCAGACAATGAGGGAAATATCTACTCAGTTCCACACCATCATATTTTGTTTATGTTCTGCTCAGTGTTAATGACTCTTTAGCACTACAAGTAGGTATTATTATTTAATAAAATGCTTTATCCCAAAATGATCCAACGAGGCAGCTATATTGTTATTACTTTGTTTTTTTTTTATTTAGCGTTTTACTTTTTGCAATGCATTTTCATAAGATTCCATTTTCTTTTAGAATTAACGATGTTCTCTTTTTGAGAGTTGAAATTTACTCTTGCTCATCACCTTCTTTTGTCAGATTGTAGTATTTTACTTATTTTATAATTTAGTTGGTAAACATTAAGGGATCCTTACGTAGCATATCTTAATACAGGAGTACATAAATTGTGAGTGATTGTTCTCAACACAGTGGTGGTAACTGTCAGCATACAAGTCTTATACATTGTTTGGAAGAGATGTTGGCATTAAATGAATCTCATATGTATTAACCTTGTAAGATGTTTGAAAAATTGTCTACATGGCCCTTACAAGAAACAGTGAAGAGAAAAACATTAAACACATATAATATGTTTATATATAAATAAATAAATAAATATATATATATATATATATATATATATATATTATTTATATTTATAAGTAATTTGTTTATATTTATTATGTTTATTTAAGAATGGATGAATAACAACCATCTAGCCCTTAACCCTAGCAAAAGTAACCTGCTTCTATTCACCCCCAAAAAATCAACCCCTCTAAATAGAGCAGATTTTAATATCTATTCACAAAACAAAACCTGCATTAGAGCAGTACTACAAACTAAACTTCTAGGAGTTATAATGACGAACACCTAACTTTCGATCTACACATCCAAAACTGCATCAAAAAAGCCCATCAGAAACTAGGTGCCCTCTATAAGTATAAATTGTACCTCACACCCACCGCTAGACAAATCCTTGCACTATCCTATTTGCTTCCTTTACTTTTATACAGTGCCCATTTGTTCACTAGCATTCAAAGCTCCTTAAAATCCAAGACTGATTCCTGTTATAACAAGGTTGTCAGGTTCACTGCCAGTGAAACTTACTCTTCCCATCACTGCATCTCCCTATGTAAACTAAAATGGCTCGAACTTCCCCATCAACTAACTTACTTGCAGTTAACAACAGCTCACAATATCATTACCAAACCTTCCAATTGTCCATCCCTCACCTCCTTGTTTACTCTCCGTAAGCCTTCCCAACAACTCAGATCTGAAAATCAATTCCTTCTAAAAGTGCAAATACTCAATCTAGCAGTTGGTCAATCTCTCTACTCATGTACCATTGCTAAAACTTGGAGTTCCCTACCCAGCTCTTTCAGAACTATTTCCAATCACATATTCTTCAAAAAGTCTCTAAAACAGCATATCTTAGCCCTATGGCAATGTACATGTGGCTATGACTACAGAGCATCTTCCCCCACCTGATCTCACTAACTTTTTTCTCCTTTCTGCTTAACAGTTATGCAACTATCTCTTGCTGTCTTCACTCTGCAGTATCCAAAGCAGATGATATGTTGTACTTTGTATATTTTGTATATAATATATACTGCCTTTCTTATTCTAGCTAGAAATTTATGATGATTGTATGTCTGTTTTTTTTTTTAAGGTGTTATCTCTCTATGTATGTAGAAAATGTGATTGCATTTAAATTTCTTTTGTATGTGGAGCTTTACTCCCCAGGCCTCCACTGAAAATGGGCACCTTTTGGCCCAGTGGACCATCCCAGTAAATAAATGCAAATAAATAAATAAATGTGCAACTAGATCATAGGCCTAGCCAGTTTGCCAGAACTCCAGAGCTGTGAACTAGGTTGGAGTCATTAATAGCAAATTTGAAGACACTGAGTTAGTCTAAATCCAACCAACTAAAGTTGCCTGCTTGTGTTGGTATAAGAACAACATTTCCACATAGTATCACAGAAATAATAAAGCATGTGAAATGGTAAATCTTAAATGCAATACTAGACATTTTTTTATGCCTACATAAGAGTGGATTATTTCTAGATACTTTTGAGATAACTGAATCATAGTGTCCGAGATGTTAAGTCTTGATTAAGCATAACTCTAAGGAATGTGAACAATATCATGACCCCAGTAGATGGAATAATGTTAATGGAATTATGAGTAGATTACCTGTTTACTTGCCAAGCCACATATTATTAAGAAGCATTGTTGATTTAAGTGTGCTAGCAACAAGATCTTGGACCATCAGTCATTCTTCAGCTTCGAGGATTCTTCACTGTAGCTGCTTCTAAATTATGGGAATGGCTCCATCCTGACATTAGAAACATCAGAGGAGTAGTAAGTAACAGCGCTGTTATGTTCTGCAGAATTTCACAGCAACCAGCTGCTCATCACAGACAGTCACAAAATCAGAAAGCACAACACTGCTAAGTACTGAATCTTGGGAGACACTACATAGGACAGAAAGACTCTCCAAGGGGAATCCCTGCCCTCTGGGCAGATTCTTACTATCTGGGCAAGTGGATCACCAAAAATATGTTTTTTTTTCTTCATTAAGGCTATTGCTGGAAGATTTAAATATTTAAATTTGCAACTAACTATGTTATATATCCTAGATTTGACTAGAAAAAGTACACTCTTTAACTCTGTATCCATTTTACAAATAAATTGACTGGTCAATATGGCAAGCTGTGTATTGATATCAAGTCCCTTATGAAAACTATGCTATATATCTGATGAGAAGTATATGATTCAGTGCTGGCACATCTTTCCCCTAGAGCCTTTTCTCAGTCTTTGTTAACTAAGACCATCAGAGATAAGTGCCTATTTTCAGGGATGGTGCAAGAACTGTATCAGGTCAAACAGATTAATTAGTTTCACAGTCAGACATTGCACATAAGGAGGCTGACAGAATCAAACTTGTGATCCATGGGATACAGTTCATTTGTGGTTTGGTGTCTTAGCGTACTGACATGCATTGTTAGAGTCTTTGCAAGATGGCTAAGAATTCAAGTGTACAAATAGTTTCTAATAACACCACTTGCCATTCTTTATGGACTGAAACTCTTATAACATTTTTTTCCCTCTTACAGGAACAACAGTTTCCTTGTGAATCTATTTACTAACCGGCTCAAAGGGTCCATACGAACCTCAGTATAACTGTGAATCTTTTTATGCATTAACATTCATTTTACAGACGTTTGTACTTGTGATAGTCAGAGGGCTGGCCAGAGGAATGAGGAGTATATGGAGTAGTACACAAGGTCATGTCCTGCTCAAATAGATATTGTGACAGTGCAAAAGTAAACCATTTTGTGTGGCCACATTTTACACAGGTCTTACTTAGTGAGGCAAACCTATACAGGGTGCCTGTAAACAAACAGAGAAGAAATCAAATGCCTTGCTAAACAATAGAGATGACAGACAGGACAATCATTCATTTATGTATTTACTTATTTACTTTTATTTTTACAGTTTTGACAACCAGATTAGGTAGACCTATCCAGTAGATAATTTTTAGCTAATAATCCAACTATTACAATGAAATATAGAAGTGAAGATAGACTAACAGTCACCATTATGAATAAATAAGTCAATAGACAGCAGAGGTGTACAAATGATTGCAACTACCTCAAATTAAATCACAAGAAACCAATCTTAGCCATTGTAAGATAAAATGCTATACACTTTATGTACATAAATATTACAAGTCACAATGTAGAACTGGTAGAATAAAATAAGACAAACAGATTAGAGGGCAGTAGGGAAGCAGTAAGAGAGGAACACAGAAGAGCTGGAGAAGGACAGTATGAAGATAGGATAGAAAAAGTAGGAGTAGGACTGGTAACTGAGGAACTTTTTACCAAAAGACATTTCATCAAGACCATTTGATCAGATTTAATTTGATTTACTGTCACACTGAAGGAAGTCAGCTTAGTCAAATGTCACAGTAAAGAACTGTTTTCTGTTATGTGTGGAAGCCAATGACTTAAAGTTAAGAGATGGGGGCTGCGTTGCAGTTAGATTTAAGGCTTAATGTTTACGTTTGAATTTAAGGTTACAGAAAGGATTAGGGCTAGACTTGGGGTTAAGATTAAGGTGCGTATGTGTGGTGGTGTGCTTTATCTTCCATAAATACTTTGAATAACCATGAGTAGGGGTGTTTGTGTATTTACAGTGAAATTGTATATAACTGTTTTTGATATATTTATATGTGTGTGTGTGTGTGTGTGTCTGTGTGTGTGTGTGTGTGTGTGTGTATGTGTGTGTGTGTGTGTGTGTGTGTGTGTGTGTGTGTGTGTGTGACTATATGTCGATGTATCTAAAAGTGAAAATATAGCACAGTGAGTGATTGAGCACAACTGGTTGATCACTAGCCGATCAAAAAATTCAAACAAAAATAATAGGTTAAACATTTTTGTTTTGAAGGGAGCCAAGCCTCCCCTGCAACCCCATCCCCTGCTAATTAATTTGTTTACTTATTTATTTGTCTTTTGTTAACTGGGTTAGTCCAACTGGGCTAGTGGCCTATTTTCAGTGGAGACCCAAGGGGAAAAACGCCGCACAAACAAAAAATAAAAATAACAACGTTACATTACAAGTAATATGCATATGAATACATAACTATATACATTCATGCCATAATGGAAATTAATAAAGGATAAAATTCAGCAAAAAAGAACAGCTGACAAATACTAGAGGTAGAAACATGGAGTAAAGATGTGGATTTACAATAGGTATCAGGAAAAAATAAGCCCCAAAAACATCTTTGATGACTAAACTAAGTTAGTAGAGAAGAAGTAGTGTTAAACAGACTGGTTGAAGAAGAGGGGTGGGGAGGAATGTTTAGGAGAGTCAAGAGAGTGAAATGGATCGAAGACTGGATAGAACGTATAGTACTTGGGAGTTTGTTCCAAGTTTGAGATATGGAACATTTATAAAGTAATATGCCTCTTGTTTTATTAGGCCTGTAGGTGTCAAGTAGCAGTTGGTCAGCGCTATGGAGGGACCGTGAAGGTTTGTATA